>NC_069505.1:161225603-161470603 GCF_027579735.1 Bombina bombina | reverse complement strand
AATCAAACTCAATGTTATGCTTCACAGAAGTTAAAAAAAAAAAAAAATTAAATCAGTAAAGCACTTTAAAGTTTTTTTTACAATATTCCTTTTATTGCTCACAACTTTGAGCTGTCCCACCGCCACACCACTGCTTGACCGCTGCCACAACACTCCCAGATGACTCCCACACACTCTTCAATCTCTTCCAAAATGGCCGTTTTGCAGGCATTCTCAGGGCCCACAGCCTCACACTGATCCGCCTCTCATCCTCCCTCTCCGCCTCCATTTGAAGTTGTTTTTTTTGTTTTTTTAAATTGCATGCTCTCACGGTTTTAAAACAGTGGCGATTAATCGCGGTTTAAAACAACATCGATGATTAATTGTGCAGTCCTATGCTGGAGTATATTAAATTGTTTACAAGTATTAATATTAACCTTATATTGGCATTTGAAATAGTTTATTTAGCCTGTGGTATCCCCACCCTGGAGGCCAAGCTGTGTTAACACAGCCAGTAGAAGAAATTACACTCCCAGTGGGATATATAAGAAATAAGGTAATAAAATGTTAATTTTCCATTGTTTTCTCCAAGTGATTGGTTTATGGACAGATATAAGATAAAGACGCAGGTATATGTGCACAATGTGATAAAGTAATGAGATCTGATAATACCTACAGATATAAGGTAAAGAAGCAGGTATATGTACACAATGTGATAAAGTAATGAGATCTGATAATACCTACAGATATAAGGTAAAGAAGCAGGTATATGTACACAATGTGATAAAGTAATGAGATCTGATAATACCTACAGATATAAGATAAAGACGCAGGTATATGTACACAATGTGATACAGTAATGAGATCTGATTATACCTACAAGCTCAACCCATTTTATTAGGTTGTGGCTTCAAAACACAAAACCAGCTAATTCATATACACAAATAAGCCTTAAAAAAGGAAATCTCAGGCATTTAAAACTCTGCAACTGATAAAAAAAAGTTATTTGAAACGCATATGAAAAGACAGATTAACCAACAGTAGCAAGCTGAAGTCTGTATACCTGGGTCTACATCTGACACTGTGGGGCTTGGTTAGGAGACTTAAAATCATAACAATGTTATTAAAAAAATAAGTAAAACTACACATTAAAAAAAAAAAAAAAACACCCCCAGATTGGCTAAATGAATAATCTACAAAACATTTATGCAAAGACAAATCTAGTGTACAATGTCCCTTTGACATTCAAACATGAAATGTAAGATTTTTTTGTATTACAATGTAATACTGATTATATAGATTTACTGTGAGGGCCTATTCCAGTCAATTAGAATTGCTGTGTAAAATGTCTCTTACATGTGTTTGTGGGGTTTTCAAGTTCTAGGCAGTTCCTTTCTGTTAGAAAACTAATAAAAAAATCCAGTTGTCACATTTTTTTTTTTGCATTTTGTCAACTCCAATTTCTATCATTGAGAGAATTTGACAGCTTTAATATTCCAAAGCATCAGAAAAGACTTTTTTTAAGCAGTTTTTCGTATAACCTTTGAACTTTTATTTTTTAAAACCATTGACCTTTTGAAAACTTATTATGGTCTGTTGCTAACTATACACCTTACTTAAACACCATTAAACATCAAATAAATGCTAAATATCATTATACATTGCAAATATTAACATGAGATTATATACAGATGTCTTTTTTTTATTATATCAATTTGAAAAAAGGTGTAACGTGTTCATAAAGCAAAGGACACCATTTGGCTGTTGCCTTGGTTCCCTTTTCTACTGAGGCTAATTAGGGACAATAATAAACATGTCTGAAATGAATGACTGTGTAGAATAAAGTAGTCATCAAGTTAATTCTGGAGTCTGCACTTCCACTCTAAGGGCCTGAGGATAAAATATTCTCCTACTTGAAGAGAAATTATAGTGCAGACTTCACAGGGGCTGAACTCACTGAATGCTGTAAGAAAATGGGAGGAAACTGGTAGTCCCAGAGAGATAACTCCCATAAACCTTTCCACTCAGCTGATCTAAAATGGTCTTCCAGCACTGCAAGATCTCTCACAAATGTTGCTATACATCTTTAAGGAGTATTCTCTGCATTTCTGTATGTGAACAAAAGAAAAGCCCAGTGCAATGCAATATAGCACTGCATGACATGAAAGCTTACTTACACAAAAAATAGAGGCAGCGCTTTTAAAGCATGGATATATGTGAAAGAGATATATATGTAAATAAATATACAATGTTTCACAGTTTATGTATTACATTAAAAGTACGTTTTTATTCATTAGCCATACAAACTTCATTCACACTTAGGGCTCCATGTACTAAGCAGTCAGCGAGCTACCCGCAACAAATCTCGCATCAAAACTCGCAAACTGATATGTACAAAGTCATCAACTATGTTCAAACTCGCATCTTTAAAATTGCGAGCGTACTAATCCTCCAAACCTCGCTACCTCTCGATTTTTCACTGTAATTACACACATTTGACCACCAACTCGCCAAAAACGAATATACTAAAAAATCTATTTGTCTGCTCGCGACAATTTCCGCTCCCACCTCGTTATTTTTGCCTCGCCACCTTTTAGGTGGCAGGCAAGGTACAAAACAATAGTAAAGTCACTCTTAACGCCAGTCTAGACATATATAAAAGGCAGTAATATCAGCCTTGTACTTGCATTGTTCATTTCGGACGGCAATATGCCTGAAGGATGGCTTCTAGGTAAGGATAACTGGCGTCTAATTTGTCTTTCATTTCCATGCATAACTGGCGTCTAATTTGTCTCTCATTTCCATGTACATAAATTGCGCCCAATTTGTCGACTGTAATTAAAGAGTAATCTGCATATTTTAAATTTGTATTGTTGTCAATCTTTATAATTATTTTTATATCTTCTATTAGGAGATGGAGGATACTCATGTACATGCGGTTTGAAAATGCGGTTTCGATATCTTGATCGTTCTGGTGGTGCTATGCAGTATGCACTTGAGAAAGTTGCAAAAATTATATTGGTTTGCTGCATACTGCACAAAATAGTCGCGGCGAGCGAGGCGTCAAATTTATCAATATTCCGCCACTGCTCGCAGCGGGCTAGACGTGTCTATTTTTTGGGGGATTATTAGTACATAGCGACAGAGGACACCATTTTGCCCGCGGCGAGTAACAGCGAGTTTATCCGCGTCTACAATGATGGATGAATTGACGGCTTAGTACATGGAGCCCTTAGTTTAATCCACGGGAACATCTCCCTTAAAAATATAAATAAAACCAATCAATTAAAGTATGTTTAAAAGCCGATTGGATATACAATATGTATAAATTGTTAAAAAAAATTAACAATGTCGAAAAATCAGGTATGATCAAATAAAAAAGAGTCACTTTGTTGTCCTTCTTATTCAGGTGATATAGGAATTAAAGTTGCAAATGCAGCTGAAATAAGTAGAGATGGTTTACCTTAGTCCCGCAATGTTACCTCTGTGTGCTAATTCCCTCAGCGGATGTTTCTGCATCTGGAGGGATAGCGTCTCTCAACAGTGATTCCTCTGCACTTTGGCGTACCGTGTGTAGGATTCCCCTCTGCAGGTGTCCACATCTAGAGGGATCGCGATATTCAGGCAGTGACTCCGAACGGGGCGAGGTGTAAGTGATTAGCTCAGATGTCACAGGGGGTCAAAGGTTGAGTGGCCAAGATGGAGTGCAACTACGTAGTGCTATAAGTTGCAAACCAAGACTGGCAAATGTTAGAACACAAATATATGACTTGCAAGTCTTATTAATTCTGTAGTCACTATACTGCCATTCCTAAATTGTGGAATTTGCAAACAACACCTCCCTTCGTTCACAACTTGAACTCCTCAGGGTGGGATAGAAATAAAATTAGTTTGACAAAGTGGCAAAAGTGACACACTGTCCTGGTCAATGCATTTTACCCTTCCTTGGGCTTTATCAAGTGTATCACTTTTGCCACTTTGTGCCAAGGTTTTCGAAATCCTATCAATAGTACACCAGCTAAAAGTATTTTGTTTCTTATTATGGTATCTGACAAAATGTTGGACTAGGGGGGTAGTGAAATTACCAATATTAATGGTGATAAATGTTACCTTATGTTGGAATATACATTCTGAGTAGTAAAACCAACGTACTGTACATGACACTCATCACATGTAATGAGATAGATGGCAAAGGTTGAAGTACAGATAGATCACCCATGAAACCTTTTAGATTTCCAATTGACTTCAGAGATGAAGGAATCTGTGGCCACACCTAAACATACTTCTGTGAATTAGCCAAGAACTCTGATTAACCACTGGCCCATAATCTGTGAAGGGGAGATCAGATTTCCAATGGGCATGCTCTTTTTTTAGGAACACCTAAAACCTTTTGCAACTACATCCATCAATTTTTCATCAGCAGCTAGCATTGGAAAATATATACGTAATATTTTACAAATCTCAGGAAATTGGGCACTTAAATCAGACACAAATATTATTGACCTTTGCCAATATTATCTCGGCTTGGCAAAAATATTGTACCATAATGGAAAGGCAATTTCAAGTATCTCAATACTGCCCAATAGTTGGTATGGTGGACTTCGTACCAGGTATCTATGATCAGGTTTTCAAAGAGTGGAAAGGGAAGGAACTGAGATACTTTGCACAGCCCAAACAAGAAGGTTCACATAGTATGCAATATTTTGCAGATATTGCAGCTAAATTTAATTTACCAGTGAGAAATGTTTATGCTTATCTTCAGATTAGGAGTTATTTTAACCAGCAATGCCACTTATATGGTATGGAATGGGACTTGCAGAAAATAGAGTCAGCTCTTAAACTATACAGAGGAGGGATAAGATCAATTGCAGTCTGGTATAACCTATTAATGGCCAAACTAGGGGCCAACCATATAGACAAACTAAAAAGGATATATGAATAAGTTTTTCCCCCAGATACAGCTACAGGAAAAACAAAAATGTCTTAGTAATATGGAAACAACCACGGTTATTTGTAGCTGGAAGGATTTATTTTTTATTTTTTGTGTGTTTTTTGGTTGTGTTTTGTTTTTGTTTTTGTTATTTAAAAATGGTAACCTCAAAGAATTATTCAGGATAAAGGTACAACTGAGATGGTAAAATTGGAACCGATATAGGATTGTAATTACCGCTTATATGTTTAGACTATATTGAGGTGTATAAAAGGATCACAATATTGATGTCTAAGATCTGGCAAAGCTGCGTCTCCAAACAAGATGTGTGTCATATTATTTAGCTTTCTTAATTTCTGTTTTGTATCGATTGACATTCAATAAAAGTGACTTAAAAAAAAAAAAAAAAAAAAAAATCAGACACAAAGGTAAATCCATTAAATGTAAGATGTTTGTGAATAGTCCCCACTAAATTTGCCTTTTTTTCCACAGCAGGTACATGTCATGGCATGCGGAGGCAAAAGTGAGATGACTTTTCAGTGATTGTAAGTATTTTCTACCTATTCCATTTTATGAAAAAAATAATAGTCCAAAGGAAAGTAAAATAATCTTATTCTTTGTTTCCTCATAAAGAAAGAATATAACATGTAATCTTCTATACGTAAAATTAATCATTTTGCTCTTGCTCTTGGGGGGTGTGTCAGTCTCTTTCAATAGTTTTACTCTGTCCCACAGACAAGTTTGCACATTAGTTTTTAAAACAAAAAAAAATAGATTTATTATAATCTTTTTCATGTGTTAAAACAGTGCCGTTTTGATGCACAAGCTTCCATTACACTATTTCAGAAACTTTTTTATACAAAAATGAATGTTATGGTAATGCTGAAATTATCTGTGGGTTATCACTCTTGCTCATACTTTTTTTACTTTCTACTTGTAATATGCACGCTACACGATGCTCAAAAAAGCTTACTTCTGGCAAAGCTAACATGAGTAAGAGAAATCATTTTCTCCACTCGGAATCTAGCCCATATTTTACAAATGCACATAGGAAAGTGTAACTATACTGTATACTGCGTCCCTTTAAATTATATTAACCACAATGTGCAACTTCTTTGCTAATAGTACATGACATATTTGTTTTGATAAACTCCTACTAAAATATGGTTATATCTGCAATGTGCAAGACTGTATCTTCAAATATGTCTATATTTACTTCAGTACATATGCCATAGAAATGTAGTCAAGTATTGTTAGATTTGCTCACAAGCCATTTTTCCATTGTTTACTCTTTTTGATAGTTTTCAATGTGTTTTTGATCATATATTGAAATCTATTATTATTATTTTTTATATTTTATTTTTCTGTATTAGTTCAGATCCCCAGGCGTCCAAGCGTAGGCTTTTTTTTTTTTCTAAATTATAATATTCTGTAATTTCAAAGCCACAGCATGAAAGAAAGACAGGGAGATGATATTTAGCAATATCTTGCTCACTCCCACTCTAACAAAACAACTCTTTACAGCAAGGAATTACTAAACTTTTAAATGCAAATGTAATGTTCCCCTTCAGGGACAAGAAAAAAAGTCACAAACAGAGATATCCAGTGGCATTAACGAGAATCAATTTGTTATAAAATAAATAGTATTTTCAATATTCCAGTTCAGTTTTAGAAAGAAATGGCGATGCTTTCTAAAATAACAGTGGATACAAGTCATTAAATATTTAATGAACTCTCCAAACTATCAAATTAATTTACTTAAATCTGAAAAAATAAAGGGATACTGAACCCAATTTTTTTTCTTTCATGATTCAGATAGAGCATGCTATTTTAATTAAATAATCTTCTTTTATCTCTCTGTGAGTATATTTATCCCTTGGCCTCTTGTTGGCGCTGTATACACTTCTTACTATTAGAGCATGCTATTTTAAGCAACTTTCTAATTTACTCCTATAATCAATTTTGCTTAATTCTCTTGGTATCTTTATTTGAAAAAGCAGGAGTGTAAGCTTATGAGCCGGCCCATCTTTGGTTCAGCACCTGGGTAGCGCTTGCTGAATGGTGGCTAAATGCAGCCACAAATCAGCAAGCGCTATCTAGTAGGGTGGTGAACCAAATATGGGCCTGCTCATAAGCTTACATTCCTGATTTTCAATTAAAGATCCCAAGAAAACAAAGACACATTAATAATAGGAGTAAATTAGAAAGTTGCTTAAAATTGCATGCTCTATCCAAATCATGAAATAAAAATATTTGGGTTCAGTATCCTATAAGGGCCATTGTAGTGAGCAAAATTACATGCTATAAATTGTAATTTAAAGGGACAGTCAAGTATAAATTAAACTTTCATTATTCAGAAAGGACTTTTAATTTATAATTGACTTTCCAATTTACTTTTATCATCAAATTTGCATTTTTCTCTTGGTATTCTTAGTTTAAACTAAACATAGGTAGGCTCATATGCTAATTTCTAAGCCTTTGAGGGCTGCCTCTTATCACATGCTTTTTAAATCTCTTTTCAACACAAAGAGACAGAAAGTACACGTGGGCCATATAGATAACACTGTGTTCAGGCACAGGGGTTTATTTAAGATCTAGCACAATACAATGCTAAATTTAAGACAATAGATAATAAACAGTCACAGTCATGTGATCAGGGGGCTGGAAGAAGGTTCTTAGATACAAGGTAATCACAGAGGTAAAAATTATATTAATATAACTGTGTTGGTTATGCAAAACTGGGGAATGAGTAATAAAGGGATTATCTATATTTTAAAACAATAACAATTCTATGGTTGACTGTCCCTTTAAGTATTAGGGACCCTGCAACTCTATGGGCCAGATTACTAGAGGAGCGGTATAAGCGTTCATGCTTCAGCGTTAATAACTAATAAAAGTAAACTTGTAACAAGCACAGGATTGCGCACGTATTACAAGTTGACAAAAGTATCATGCAAGTGAAATCCAACGCACATTGGCTGTAGGACTTCAGATATTGCAACAGTGTTAAATTCTTCTGCCCATGGACTTCAGTGAAGAGCGCAACTTTAAAAAAACTAACACCTATCGCTCTTTATGCAAGCACTTTAGTCGCGCTAACACAATGAGTGCAAATTTAGTTTGTGCTCATGTGGTTTAGTTTACTTTCCACTTGTAATATGAGCGCAAGTTAACGTAGGTGCAATATTGCAATACAGACATACACAAACAAAAGTCTTAGCACCAAAATAGTTAATGAACAAATCAAAAAAGTGTGATATACCTGGGTATTAGGATAATCCGTTACAGCCATACACTGTCATAAACTCAATGCAAATCCCATCTCCGTTCTTTTGCACATTAGCAGGCACTAAGTTGCAAAACTTTCGTATTCAAGTACTGTGCATACGCACTGCGTGAAATAGTCTTACCAGCCAACTGCGGAAGAAAGCAGTGGATTACCCTCTCGGTTGCTGTGTCGGTCCACAGGAGCCTTGTCTCTTGCAGTTTACCTGTCCTCTTGAGGGCCACTTCCGGTAACTGTTACTTCAGACTCTGAGTTTCTTTATGCTGCGACTACGGCTGTCGCCGAAACGCGTAAGCAAGAAACGGTGTTCCTATCTATGTATGATGATGTTGTAAATTACATGTGAAGTGTTTTAAAAGGAAGCTGCTGAAAGCTGAAATACAAGTTATTTTTTATCGGTGGATCTGCTTGGTGCTCCTCTCATTTGTGTTCTTCATACTCCTGCAATATTGCAATATCACTCCTGCACAAATGATAGTGAGTCACTTATAACCTAGTCCTACATGTTTAAGCCCCTCAAAGGGTTAAACACGTGCACACAATTAATTTTTTTTTTTTTTTACAAAGTTGCCAGTTCAGGGGTCTGTAGTATTTTTCTTAAAAACAAAGATGAACCCTTTTACTTTTCTCTAGTTTAATAAATACTTTTGTAGATATCATAATTCAATTATTGAACCAATGATTTTTGTTAGACATAGTTTATAGGTAAAAACATTAAGCCAAAATTCACAAAATTAACACAATATAATAGAAAACTGATTTGGCTGATTGAAGGGATATTAAATTAGTCGTTAGTTTGCTTTGTTGAACAGAATCAACATATTGGTCACATAAACTTCAACTTTATCAGTCTAATAAAAATAGATTACATAAATTTTCTAAGGTTAATATTTTGGTGATAATTCTGATTTATTTTTCGTTTGTTAACCTAATAAAAAGAATGGTAGACATAAAAGCCCACTGTAAGAAAAATGTATTAAAGAGACTTAAGTACAAAAAAGTTTTAATATGTTACAGCAATTCCTTATTGCACTGTTGCTTGCATATAGCTATGAGCTTAACCCCAGTAAAATGTAGCTTCAGAACAGAGCTGGTGATTGGTGGATACGCATATATGTATCTTCCCATTGGCTCAACAGATGTGTTCAAATTAGCATTCAGTAGTACATTGCTGCTCTGGAGATGATTGTAACTATATTTTAACCCTTTCCAAGGTTTATACTCTTAGTTATATGTAATCAATAGTGCCATAAAAAATGCTATAAAACATTAGAACATTTTCTTTTTGCACTTTTATGCCCCTATAAATCTTGCCTATTTGAAGCTCAAGCAGTGGCATTTCAGAAATAAAATATAGAGAGGGCATTTCCCTGATGCCCACTTGTGTTTCATGGGCAGGGGCATAATGGGAGAGGTAAAGCCAGGTATTATGTGTGTGGAACTGGGTGGGACTAGGCGGACCGGAGTTCAGGTTCAAGTCTCAGTCCTTGTCAGCTTAAAATGAATCCAATAAAATGAGTCAAGAAGTATTGCATTAACTATATTAACACTATGGTTGAAGCATACCTTAAAAATAGTGGACTGTAATATATAAACCTGCAAAGGGTCTCATCCCAATTTAGCAGACAAGGGCTTTTTTTAATGAAACAAATATCATAATTACATTTTAATGATTCAGATTGAGTGCATAATTTTAAAATTCTTATATACATGGATTATCAAATTTAAATCTTTCTGATAAACTGCATTTAGCTGAAACGTATCTCCTTACTATAAGAAGATATCTAGAATTATTATTTTTTTGAACACTACAACATTGTTACAAACATAGTTGCTCCAATGCTGCTGAGCCTATACCAGTATGCTGTCATGAAAGTGAGCTAAGTTTTAACATGGGATGTCAAAAGAGGTAACTTTTATTATAAAAGTAAATTGGAAAGTTTTTTTAGAACTTAAAGGGACATGAAGTACATTTTATATAAATAGTATGGAGAATATTCCCCACCTCGCTCTAGTCATGGGTGCCGCCATTTTGAAATTTACCTTTTTTACATTCCAGTGCTGACCTTTTTGGCACATGTGCAACAACTCTCCTTCAGATACCTACAGAGTAACCTAAATTTCAAAATGGCAGCACCCATGATTAGAGGGAGGTGTATAAAATGTATTTATTGTTCAATGTCCTTTAAAATGTTGTAATTATGAAAAATGTATTTAACTTCCATGTCCTTTTAATAAAGTATGGTTGTATTTTAACAGTTAGACCCCAATGATCTAAAGCTCTCTAGTCTGGTGAGATTATCTAAGAAGTCTCTCCAGTACTATAAGGTCCCTCAAAGAATTTTAGAAAGGTAACATTTAGCTGGAGAGATATTTATTTCATTATGCAGGGTTCAATGGGAAGGATAGACACAAACATTATAATAGAATGCTCGAAAAAAGACCCCAAGGATTTTGTGTGATTTGTCACCATCCGGCAACATAACAGATAGCAAATATCAAATCTTGCTTAATTATTAAATATATATTTTTTTTGGAATGCTATGTTCAACATTAGTTATGCTCTTTCTATTAAAAATATGTTTGAATGTCCCTCCAAAGTTTTGGTTAGTGATTATGCCCCTTTCAATGACACTATGAACAAATAAAGGCTATTGATTGTATCTAACAGACTACCTTCTTGAAACTTATGTTTGATCTTTAGTTCCTAAAAAATCTATATCTTTCCTGGAAAAGGCTGGTGAAGCAATATATCTATCAACATGTCCTTAGAATAAAAGTAGAACAGGGATCAATTGTGACCTAAAGTTTCAAGGTTAGGAAAGGATACATTTAGTGAGTAAAATTGTTCACACAAACACACAAGCATGCGTATACAGACACATTCAACCACACACACACACATGAATAGGCATACAGACACATAGAACCACGCAGACATGCATAGGCATACAGACACATACAACCACACACATACATGCATAGGCATACAGACACATAAAACCACGTGCACACACACATGCATAGGCATACAGACACATACAACCACGCACACACACACACACACATGCATAGGCATACAGACACATACAACCATGCACACACACATGCGTAGGCATACAGACACATACAACCACACACACACGCATAGGCATACAGACACATAAAACCACACACACACATGCATAGGCATACAGACACATACAACCAAGCACACAAACACACATGCATAGGCATACAGACACATACAACCACGCACACAAACACACATGCATAGGCATACAGACACATACCACCACGCACACACACACACGCACGCATAGGCATACAGACACATGCATAGGCATACAGACACATACAACCACACACACACACACATGCATAGGCATACAGACACATACAACCACGCACACACACATAGCATACATACACATACAACCACGCACACACACACATGCATAGGCAAACAGGCACATACAACCTCACACACATGCATAGGCATACAGACACATACAACCACACACACACACACATGCATAGGCATACAGACACATACAACCACGCACACACACATGCATAGGCATACATACACATACAACCACGCACACACACATGCGTAGGCAAACAGGCACATACAACCTCACACACATGCATAGGCATAAAGACACATACAACCACGTGCACACACACACATGCATGCATAGGTATACAGACACATACAACCACGCACAGACACACACATGCATAGGCATACAGACACATACAACCACACACACACACACACATGCATAGGTATACAGACACATACACCCACGCACACACACATACATGCATAGGCAAACAGGCACATACAACCACACACACACACACATGCATAGGTATACAGACACATACACCCACGCACACACACATACATGCATAGGCATGCAAACACATACAACCACGCGCACACACACATGCATAGGCAAACAGGCACATACAACCACACACACACGCATACAGACACATATAATAACGCACATACACATGCATAGGCATACAGACACATACAACCATGCGCACACACACACGCATAGGCATACAGACACATACAACAACGCGCACGCACACGCACACATGCATAGGCAAACAGGCACATACAACCACGCACATGCATAGGCATACAGACACATACAACCATGCACACACACACATGCATAGGCATACAGACACATACGACCACCCACACACATGCATAGGCATACAGACACATACAACCACGCACACACACATGCATAGGCAAACAGGCACATACAACCTCACACACATGCATAGGCATAAAGACACATACAACCACGTGCACACACACACACATGCATAGGTATACAGACACATACAACCACGCACAGACACACACATGCATAGGCATACAGACACATACAACCACGCACACACACACATGCATAGGTATACAGACACATACACCCACGCACACACACATACATGCATAGGCATACAAACACATACAACCACGCGCACACACACATGCATAGGCAAACAGGCACATACAACCACACACACACACACACGCATACAGACACATATAATAACGCACATACACATGCATAGGCATACAGACACATACAACCACGCGCACACACACGCATACAGACACATATAATAACGCACATACACATGCATAGGCATACAGACACATACAACCACGCGCACACACACACATTGGCATACAGACACATACAACAACGCGCACGCACACACACACATGCATAGGCAAACAGGCACATACAACCACGCACATGCATAGGCATACAGACACATACAACCACGCACACACATGCATAGGCATACAGACACATACAACCACGCACACACATGCATAGGCATACAGACACATACAACCACGTACACACACATGCATAGGCAAACAGGCACATACAACCACATACACATGCATAGGCATACAGACACATACAACAACGCGCACGCACACACACACATGCATAGGCAAACAGGCACATACAACCACACACATGCATAGGCATACAGACACATACAACCACGCACACACATGCATAGGCATACAGACACATACAACCACGCACACACATGCATAGGCATACAGACACATACAACCACGTACACACACATGCATAGGCAAACAGGCACATACAACCACATACACATGCATAGGCATACAGACACATACAACCACGCGCACACACACACACATGCATAGGCAAACAGGCACATACAACCACGCACACATGCATAGGCATACAGACACATACAACCATGTACACATGCATAGGCATACAGTCACATACACCCACGCACACACACACACGCATAGGCATACAGACACATACAACCACGCATACACACACATGTAAAGACTGCTGCTCCATAACTTGTCCATCTGCTTTGAGGTCGCGGACAGAAATCAACCTGATCGAATATGATCGGGTTGATTGACACCCCCTGCTAGCGGCCGATTGGCTGCAAATCTGCAGGGGGCAGCGTTGCACCAGCAGTTCACAAAAACTGCTGGTGCAATGATATATGCTGTCGGCATTTATCGATGTGCAGCGGACATGATAACTACATCGTATCATGTCCGCTCACACTTACATAAATAGGCCCCTATATGTATAAATCTCTCTAAGCAGAGTGGGCAATTGTCGGTCCTCCAGATGTTAAGGACTACATCTCCCATGATGCTTTGCCAGCATTATGGCTAAAAGAGCATTATGGGAGATGTAGTCCATAACAACTGGTGGGCCAATAATTGCCCACCCCTGGGATTAGAAAATGGGCATTAAAGGTACAGTGTTGTTGCTTGTGCCACTTTTTATTATTGTAGAAAGGCTTATTAATACTTTTAATATTTAATAAATTAAGTAGATAGTAGCTGATAATATGCTGTCTCTGGGCTTTATCAACTGCTCTTAGCTGGGAGAATTTTTAAAGAATGTACATATACCTGAACTTCAGAGAAAATTTGCGTACCATTGACGTCACCGCCCCGCGTCTGCAGAGCGGGCCGGTTTGGTTTGGTTTGCCGCAAGGAGATTCCACCTACTAAAGACATTAATCCTACTACGGAATACAGACTTGGGGGAATTTCAAATTTGAAGAAGCGGGATACGTATAAGCAGACGTATTTTTATGGGCATGTGTGCTATGAGCATCTTGTAAGTTTATTACCTACTGTGTGTTTTTTATTCAATAAATAGTTTATGCTACACTTGAGTCCGCGCTCCTCTCGCTTTTATTTTGTATTTAAAAAGTAAAAAATGACTGAAAAATTACTGGTTTTCAGCGGCATACTCACATATCCTGTGCGCCAGTATTCAAACGCCACACCTTCTCAGAGAGCTAGCTGTATGTGTACTGCTTCTGAAGACATCATTTGTGCCATATAAGCCACTGCTGACTCCCTGAGAAGGTACAATGTTTAAATACTGGTGCACAGGCCATCACAGGATATGTGTGTATGCCTCTGAAAAACCGCAATAATGATTACGCGAAGCATTTTTGCTAACGGAAGTATATTGCAAAAATGCTTTTATTTCAAATTGAAATGCACCTATGCGCACTTGATTATTTACCTTTCTATCCCTTTAAAGGGATATGAAACCCAATTTCATGGTTCAGATAGAACATTCAATTTTAAACAACTTTCTAATTTACTTCTAATATGAAATGTTATTTGTTCTCTTTGTATCTTTTGTTGAAAAGCAGGGACGTATGCTTAGGAGCCGGACAATTTCTGGAGCACTAAATGGCAGCAGTTTTGCAAGAATGTTATCTATTTGCAAGAGCACAAGATGGCAGCACTATATCCTTCCATGTAGCGCTGCAGATGCCTACCTAGGTATCTCTTCAACGCAGAATATCATGGGAACAAAGCAAATTTGATAATAGTATAGCATAAGTAAATAAAAGAAAATGTTTGGTTTTCATATCCCTTTAAGTGTAATCTGAAATTTAAAAAAAAAAAATTCTGGAAAGTGTTGAAAAAGTTTGATTGTGATCATGTCTATTGGGATTTTGGTAGATATAATTAAACTTTTTTTAAAGGTTTATGACCAACCCTTAAGATTTAACCAAGTCCACTATAACATGAAATAGGTGTTGGGAGAACTATGTAGCTAGAAATGTAAGATACTAGTAGGAGTTAGACCAGTGATTGTAGAAGACCCTATTATCTGACTTCATTTATAGGATCATGAGATCCCACCCATTAAGGGCCAGATTATGAGTGGCACTTTAACAGTTACGCACGAGCAATAAGGGGTTTATTGAGGCTGTTTGCGTGCATCAAGTTTTTGCTCATATTACATGTTGAAAGTAAACGCGATCGCTTGAGCACAATCACAATTTACACTAGAATGTCCTCAGAGCTCTGGTTAACTATTTGTGTAAAAAAAAGTGTTACAAAACACATCAGAAATAGATTATACAGCACAGTTACACACATAATTATGCCATCTCGTAAAAAAAAAATAAAAAAATATTGCACACAAAAGTTATGAAGGCTCAAAGATATGAGGTCTCTGGTGTTATAAAAAAATGCAGGCAATGTGCTTTAACATAGAGTTACAGTACATATACATGAATAAAGATGTATGTATATGTATATATATATATATATATATATATATATATATATATATATATATATATATATATGTATATGTATATATATATATATATATATATATATATTCATATTCAAGTGGGGTTGTGTGTGCACTCTCACCACCAAATTCCAGCTGCCACGGTGCAATTGTATATAAAAGTTAGGGAAAGAAAGCACTCACTGGAGGAAGGGACGTTTGTGGTCCCGAAACGTCACATAATAAAGAGGATTGTTGACCGAAGTATATATTTATATATAAAGCAGCAAAGAGGAAGTCACTCACAGGGTCTTGCAAAAAAAGTATTTATTTTGACGTTTCGTTGACGTTTCGGGTGTTACCCCTTTCTCAAAAAACAGCACAGTGTGAAACAGTATACTCACCCCCCTTAAATACCCCTGCACGGCAAACAATCAGTGTTGTAAACACCCTGGCACCTGGAAGTAAAACCACGTCACATGACACAAGGTCAAGCCCCGTTGGCATAGCAACCAGAAGCTCAGTAGTGTAAACCAAGTGAAAGTTAAAAACATAGTGAAAGTTAAAAACACAAGCAAAACAGATAGTTAGGAGCAATATACAAATACAAACATGGGGTTAAACAAAAAATGTTAACAACCAAACAAGTAGTAGTATATTATCATGCAGATACCGTTACTCACCAGGGTGACCATAATCACACAGCATAAATACACGTAGCCATATACAGCCTCAACCATATCATATCATAAAGTACAGGTAATGAACTACTGGACAATTTGCGGAGCCCAGGTATAGAACTACCAATAGCGGTCTTCTTAAGTCCCCCCTGTCATTTCATGCAGGTAGACGTAGCAAGGCATAGAGGCAAAACACACAAGCCTGGTCGAACCTGCAGTGATAGTCGTCATCACACACTCCATGCCACGGCACATAACCAATGCAGATACCCAAGGGAAGATATCAGACAACTTAGCAAAGCAAAAAATAGGACAACTTAAACAAAGTACACTTCAAAGAACAAAGTACACTTCAAAAAACATAACTTAAGAAAATACCCAAGAGAACGTAAACACATAGTTAGAGGCAGTCCCTTATATGGTGTACCTTACTTGATTAGATAATGTCTGATAGAACCAAAGGCAGGAACAGTCTTGAAAATAGAGAGGTGGTTCATTAGAGAGTCTTGTCCCTATAAACAGCAGTGCCAGTCAAGATGGACATTGAGCCCCCGGGGGGTCATTGTCCCAAGTTTGAAAATCCATCTTGACTCTCTTTGTAAGAGAATTACAGTGGGGGAAAAAAAAGTATTTAATCAGCCACCAATTGTGCAAGTTCTCCCACTTAAGAAGATGAGAGAGGCCTGTAATTTTCATCATAGGTATACCTCAACTATGAGAGACAAAATGTGGAAACAAATCCAGACAATCACATTGTCTGATTTGGAAAGAATTTATTTGCAAAATATGGTGGAAAATAAGTATTTGGTCACCTACAAACAAGCACGATTTCTGGCTCTCACATACCTGTATCTTCTTCTTTAAGAGGCTCCTCTGTCCTCCACTCATTACCTGTATTAATGGCACCTGTTTGAACTTGTTATCAGTATAAAAGACACCTGTCCACAACCTCAAACAGTCACACTCCAAACTCCACTATGGTCACGGTGAAGACCAAAGAGCTGTCAAAGGACACCAGAAACAAAATTGTAGCCCTGCACCAGGCTGGGAAGACTGAATCTGCAATAGGCAAGCAGCTTGGTGTGAAGAAATCAACTGTGGGAGCAATAATTAGAAAATGGAAGATATACAAGACCACTGATAATCTCCCTCGATCTGGGGCTCCACGCAAGATCTCACCCCATGGGGTCAAAATGATCACAAGAACGGTGAGCAAATATCCCAGAACCACATGGGGGGACCTAGTGAATGACCTGCAGAGAGCTGGACCAACGTAACAGAGGCTACCATCAGTAACAGACTACGCTGCCAGGGACTCAGATCCTGCAGTGCCAGACGTGTCCCCCTGCTTAAGCCAGTACATGTCCGGGCCCATCTGAAGTATGCTAGAGAGCATTTGGATGATCCAGAAGCGGATTGGGAGAATGTCATATGGTCAGATGAAACCAAAGTAGAACTGTTTGGTAGAAACACAACTTGTCGTGGAGGAGACAGAACACCATACCTACTGTGAAGCATGGGGTGGCAACATCATGCTTTGGGGCTGTTTCTCTGCAAAGGGAACAGGATGACTGATCCGTGTACATGAAAGAATGAATGGGGCCATGTATCGTGAGATTTTGAGTGCAAACCTCCTTCAATCAGCAAGGGTATTGAAGATGAAATGTGGCTGGGTCTTTCAACATGACAATGATCCCAAACACACCGCCCGGGCAATGAAGGAGTGGCTTCGTAAGAAGCATTCAAGGTCCTGGAGTGGCCTAGCCAGTCTCCAGATCTCAACCCCATAGAAAACATTTTGAGGGAGTTGAAAGTCCGTGTTGCCCAGCGACAGCCCCAAAACATCACTGCTCTAGAGGAGATCTGCATGCAGGAATGGGCCAATATACCAGCAACAGTGTGTGACAACCTTGTGAAGACTTACAGAAAATGTTTGACCTCTGTCATTGCCAACAAAAGATACTTAACAAAGTATTGAGATTAACTTTTGATATTAACCAAATACTTATTTTCCAGCATAATTTGCAAATAAATTCTTTCCATATCAGACAATGTGATTGTCTGGATTTGTTTCCACATTTTGTCTCTCATAGTTGAGGTATACCTATGATGAAAATTACAGGCCTCTCTCATCTTCTTAAGTGGGAGAACTTGCACAACTGGTGGCTGACTAAATACTTTTTTCCCCACTGTATAGCCCTGTCACACCCCCCTGCTTAGTTGGGGGGATGTGATCGATAATGATGTATTTAAGGTCGGTTACCTTGTGTCCTGCTTCCATGAAATGCCGTGCCACCGGCTGATCTGATGTGCCTTTATCCAATGCTACACGAATCGCGGACTGGTGGTTGGCCATTCTGGTCCTTAAGTCATCCACTGTTTTTCCTACATAAAAGATCCCGCACACACAATGCAGGAGGTATACAATGAATGTTGTGGTACAGGTTACCCTGTCTCTGATCTTAAACGTTCTGGTGGAATACGGGTGGATGAAGAAGCTACCTGTAGAGAGACCTCCACAGGTAGAGCAACCCAGGCACCTAAAACAACCTTTCTTAGTTTTAAGCCAGGTGTCATTGCTGTAACAGTTCCTGGGGTCAGTTTTTATTAGCTAATCCCTCAGTGAGGTAGCTCTGCGGTACCCAATTCTGGGTGGGGGCATGAATTTGAAAGGTAAGTCTTTATCAGATGATAAGAGTCCCCAGTTTTGCTTAAGGGTATCAGCAATCCCTTCTTTATTCTTTGTATAGGTGTTGGTAAACGTGAGTCTCTCCCCAGGTGTGGTAGCATTAGTACCAGCTAGCAGGTCCTGTTGCGCTGTGTCCAATACTGCCATTATACTGTTTAAGAGATTGTTGTGGTTGTATCCCCTCCGTCTGAATTTAGTTATCATGTCAACCAGTTGTGCTTCTTTCAGCTCCTCAGTGGTATTATTCCTAGCTACCCTCTTTAATTGGTATAGTGGGAGTGCCTTCTTAAGACTGGGTGGATGGCAACTGATTGCATGAAGGACGGAATTCTTGTCCGTTGGTTTACTGAAGAGGGTAGTGTTTAACTTATCACCATGCTTGAAAATTCTTATGTCAAGGAAGTTTATTGCTTGTTTGTCATATCTAAGCTTGAACCTGACTGTCGGATGTACCTTGTTGAGTTCCTCGAACCAGGCTAGTAGTTGATCCTATGTGTCTGTCCACAGCAGAAACAGGTCATCAATGTACCTCTTGAATATTGGCACTCTGTTGTCTTTGAACAGTTGGGTGCCTTGATCCTCAAACTCCGCCATGAACAGGTTGGCGTATGATGGGGCCATGTTAGACCCCATCGCCGTTCCAGCCACTTGTAGGTAGAAAGATCTTTTGAAGCAGAAATAATTGAGTTCTAGACATAGTCTCAGCATTTCACATATGACATCCGGGGAGGCCCAACATACGGATACTTGAGAAGTTGTCGTCTTGTGGCCGCTATGCCCTCCTGGTGAGGAATGACTGTGTAAAGACTGGTCACATCCAGTGTGACCAGCAGCGTATTTTCAGTGAGAGGAGGTAAGTCCAGTATTAATTTGAGCATGGATGCTGAATCCAAGAGGAAAGAGGGTACGTTGCGGACAATAGGTTGTAGAATATAATCAATATAGGTTGCTATTGGTTGTAGAAGAGAGCCGACAGCTGACACAATAGGTCTCCCAGGGGGAGTGTCCAAGCTTTTGTGTACTTTAGGTAGCATGTAGAGAACCGGTATTCGAGGGAATTTTACCATCATGTACTCGCTGGTGTTGGTATCAATATAATTGTTCTTGAGTAACAGTTGTATCATCTTGTCCAATATTGTCTTGAATTGTTTGCTAGAATCACCTCGTAAAGGGCAGTAGGTGTCCTTGTCCTCTAATTGTCGCATTACCTCTTTCTTGTAATCGGTGTAGTCTTGCAGGACTACAGCACCACCTTTGACTGCCTCCATTAGAACTATGCTGTTGTCCTCCTGTAATGTTCTCAAAGCTTCTCTTTCTTTGCTGGTTAAATTGTGTCTGTATTGTTTGCACTTTATACAATTTTCTTCACATTCCTGCCATAGCAGTCTAGAGAAAGTCTTAATTGATGCATTGTGGCTGTTTGGGTCATAGTTGCTTTTACCCCTAAATTTGGTGCCTGTTTCTGTACTGTTAGTATTGCCAAAATGTTCCTTTATTCTTAAGGTCCTAGATAATCTCTGAACATCCACATAAAGATCAAAGTTGTCCGGTTGGTAAGTTGGCACAAAAGAGTGGCCCTTGTTTAGGACACTCCTTTCTTCATCTGTGAGTATGTGGCTGCTGAGGTTTATGATCAGTTCCTCTTTGATCTGCCCCTCCTGGGTGGTCTTGGTGGGCTGCCTGTGCCCCCCCTTCCGGTATGCATCCTCTGCCTCCTTCATTTTTTGAACGTGTCTGCATCCCCTGCTGGTAGTCTGTCTCCAGTGGTGGTGATCTGGAGGTATTATCTGTATCAGAGCTGTTACCTGAGCTGTCTAGGGTCCCAGTCGGTCTTGTGCGGCTGTGTCTTTGCCTTCACGGTCTGTTCTGGCAATAATGTGTTCTCTCCTCAGGGCTCAATTGCCAACGATACACACTCTTATTTTTATAGTCTTGTATTACATCTTAAAGCTTGCGATTTTTGAACGCTATTAATTCGTTCTCATATTTGTCCACCTCTTCCTTCATTTTTTTCAGCCAATCTTGATCCTTGTCAGCCTCCAACCTTTGTAGATATTGATCCTCATACGTCTTGGTCTCTTTTCTGTTAATCTCCAGCAGTCTGGTTACTTCTTCAATGACCAATAGGATTTGGTCAAGGGAACATTTATTAATACTATTACACCATTTGAGGTAAAAGACTGGGTTATTACGGCCTATGGTAGGCGTATTTCTAATCCTGAAGCCCCGTGGAATTAATTTTTTTTTCTGTGATATTCTGACAGGTATGTTACGTGCAGAATAAGATCTTTTTCCCTTTTCCTCAATTTAGTCAGTTTGGCATAAATCTGTGAGTCTTGTTCTGTAGTTACCCTTAGTGGCAAGGAGGTATATCTGATCCTTGAGGCATCTTCCTCAGTAACGAAGAATTCCTCTGCTCCTTTAATTTCCTCTGTGTTATCCTCTTCAGTCTGTTGCTCCATGTTACAAATAACATACAGTGTATGTTGCTGAGATGCTGCTAGCTACCGTAGTAGTTAGCAGAGGAATTCTTCTTTACTGAGGAAGATTCACAGATTTATGCCAAACTGACTAAATTGAGGAAAAGGGAAAAAGATCTTATTCTGCACGCAACATACCTGTCAGAATATCACAGAAAAAAAATTCATTCCACGGGGCTTCAGGATTAGAAATACGCCTACCATAGGCCGTAATAACCCAGCCTTTTGCCTCAAATGGTGTAATATTATGAATAAATGTTCCCTTGACCAAATTCTATTGGTCATTGAAGAAGTAACCAGACTGCTGGAGATTAACAGGAAAGAAACCAAGACGTATGAGGATCAATATCTACAAGGTTGGAGGCTGACAAGGATCAAGATTGGCTGAAAAAAAATGAAGGAAGAGGTGGACAAATATGAGAACAAATTAATAGCGTTCAAAAATCGCAAGCTTTAAGATGTAATACAAGACTATAAAAATAAGAGTGTGTATCGTTGGCAAATGAGCCCTGAGGAGAGAACACATTATCGCCAGAACAGACCGTGGAGGCAAAGACACAGCCGCACAAGACCGACTGGGACCCTAGACAGCTCAGGTAACAGCTCTGATACAGATAATACCTCCAGATCACCACCACTGGAGACAGACTACCAGCAGGGAATGCAGACATGTTCAAAAAACGGAGGAGGCAGAGGACGCATATCCGAAGGGGGGGCACAGGCCGCCCACCAAGACCACCCAGGAGGGGCAGATCAAAGAGGAACTGATCATAAACCTTAGCAGCCAAATACTCACAGATGAAGAAAGCAGTGTCCTAAACAAGGGCCTCTCTTTTGTGCCAACTTACCAACCGGACAACTTTGATCTTTATGTAAACAGGCACCAAATTTAGGGGTAAAAGCAACTATGACCCAAATAGCCACAATGCATCAATTAAGACTTTCTCCAGACTGCTATGGCAGGAATGTTAAGAAAATTTTATAAAGCGCAAACAATACAGACACAATTTAACCAGCAAAGAAAGAGAAGCTTTGAGAACATTACAAGAGGACAATAGCATAGTTCTAAGGGAGGCAGACAAAGGTGGTGCTGTAGTCCTGCAAGACTACACTGATTACAAGAAAGAGGTAATGCGACAATTAGAGGACAAGGACACCTACTGCCCACTACGAGGTGATCCTAGCAAACAATTCAAGACAATATTGGACGAGATGATACAACTGTTACTCAAGAACAATTATATTGATACCAACACCAGCGAGTACATGATGGTAAAATTCCCTAGAATACCGGTTCACTACATGCTACCTAAAGTACATAAAAGCTTGGACGCTCCCCCTGGGAGACCTATTGTGTCAGCTGTTGGCTCTCTTCTACAACCAATAGCAACCTATATTGATTATATTCTACAACCTATTGTCTGCAACATACCCTCTTTCCTCTTGGATTCAGCATCCATGCTCAAATTAATACTGGACTTACCTCCTCTCACTGAAAATACGCTGCTGGTCACACTGGATGTGACCATTCTTTACACGGTCATACCTCACCAGGAGGGCATAGCGGCCACAAGACGACAACTTCTCAAGTATCCGTATGTTGGGCCACCCCCGGATGTCATATGTGAAATGCTGAGACTATGTCTAGAACTCAATTATTTCTGCTTCAAAAGATCTTTCTACCTACAAGTGGCTGGAACGGCGATGGGGTCTAACATGGCCCCATCATACGCCAACCTGTTCATGGCGGAGTTTGAGGATCAAGGCACCCAACTGTTCAAAGACAACAGAGTGCCAATATTCAAGAGGTACATTGATGACCTGTTTCTGCTGTGGACAGACACAGAGGATCAACTACTAGCCTGGTTTCGAGGAACTCAACAAGGTACATCCGACAGTCAGGTTCAAGCTTACATATGACAAACAAGCAATAGACTTCCTTGACATAAGAATTTTCAAGCATGGTGATAAGTTAAACACTACCCTCTTCAGTAAACCAATGGACAAGAATTCCGTCCTTCATGCAACCAGTTGCCATCCACCCAGCCTTAAAGGGACAGTCTAGGCCAAAATAAACTTTCATGATTCAGATAGAGAATGTAATTTTAAACAATTTTCCAATTTACTTTTATTACCAATTTTGCTTTGTTCTCTTGATATTCTTAGTTGAAAGCTTAACATAGGAGGTTCATATGCTAATTTCTTAGACCTTGAAGTCCACCTCTTTCAGATTGCATTTTAACAGTTTTTCACCACTAGAGGGTGTTAGTTCACGCATTTCATATAGATAACACTGTGCTCGTTCACCAGACGTTATCTGGGAGCAGGCACTGGTTGGCTAGACTGCAAGTCTGTCAAAAGAACTGAAAAAGGGGCAGTTTGCAGAGGCTTAGATACAAGATAATCACAGAGGTTAAAAGTATATTATTATAACTGTGTTGGTTATACAAACCTGGGAAATGATTAATAAAGGGATTATCTATCTTTTAAAACAATAACAATTCTGTTGTAGACTGTCCCTTTAAGAAGGCACTCCCATTATCCCAATTAAAGAGGGTAGCTAGGAATAATACCACTGAGGAGCTGAAAGAAGCACAACTGGTTGACATGATGACTAAATTCAGACGGAGGGGATACAACCACAACAATCTCTTAAACAGTATAATGGCAGTATTGGACACAGCGCAAAAGGACCTGCTAGCTGGTACTAATGCTACCACACCTGGGGAGAGACTCACGTTTACCAACACCTATACAAAGAATAAAGAAGGGATTGCTGATACCCTTAAGCAAAACTGGGGACTCTTATCATCTGATAAAGACTTACCTTTCAAATTCATGCCCCCACCCAGAATTGGGTACCGCAGAGCTACCTCACTGAGGGATCAGCTAATAAAAACTGACCCCAGAAACTGTTACAGCAATGACACCTGGCTTAAAACTAAGAAAGGTTGTTTTAGGTGTCTGGGTTGCACCACCTGTGGAGGTCTCTCTACAGGTAGCTTCTTCATCCATCCGTATTCCACTAGAAAGTTTAAGATCAGACACAGGGTAACCTGTACCACAACATTCATTGTATACCTCCTGCATTGTGTGTGCGGGATCTTTTATGTAGGAAAAACAGTGGATGACTTAAGGACCAGAATGGCCAACCACCGGTCCGCGATTGGTGTAGCATTGGATAAAGGCACATCAGATCAGCCGGTGGCACGGCATTTCGTGGAAGCAGGACACAAGGTAACCAACCTTAAATACATCATTATCTATCACATCCCCCCACTAAGCAGGGGGGTGTGACAGGGCTATAATTCTCTTACAAAGAGAGTCAAGATGGATTTTCAATCTTGGGACAATGACCCCCCGGGGGCTCAATGTCCACCTTGACTGGCACTGCTGTTTATAGGGACAAGACTCTCTAATGAACCACCTCTCTATTTTCAAGACTGTTCCTGCCTTTGGTTCTATCAGACATTTTCTAATCAAGTAAGGTACACCATATAAGGGACTGCCTCTAACTATGTGTTTACGTTCTCTTGGGTATTTTCTTAAGTTATGTTTTTTGAAGTGTACTTTGTTCTTTGAAGTGTACTTTGTTTAAGTTGTCCTAATTTTTGCTTTGCTAAGTTGTCTGATATCTTCCATTGGGTATCTGCATTGGTTATGTGCCGTGGCATGGAGTGTGTGATAACGACTATCACTGCAGATTCAACCAGGCTTGTGTGTTTTGCCTCTATGCCTTGCTACGTCTACCTGCATGAAATGACAGGGAGGACTTAAGAAGACCGCTATTGGTAGTTCTATACCTGGGCTCCGCAAATTGTCCAGTAGTTCATTACCTGTACTTTATGATATGATATGGTTGAGGCTGTATATGGCTACGTGTATTTATGCTGTGTGATTACGGTCACCCTGGTGATTAATGCTATCTGCATGATAATATACTACTGCTTGTTAGGTTTAAACAAAAAATGTTAACAACCAATGTTTGTATTTTTATATTGCTCCTAACAATCTGTTTTGCTTGTGTTTTTAACTTTCACTATGTTTTTAACTTTCACTTGGTTTACACTACTGAGCTTCTGGTTGCTATGCCAACGGGGCTTGACCTTGTGTCATGTGACGTGGTTTTACTTCCGGGTGCCATGGTGTTTATCGCACTGATTGTTTGCTGTGCAGGGGTATTTAAGGGGGGTGAGTATACTGTTTCGCACTGTGCTGTTATTTGAGAAAGGGGTAACACCCGAAACGTCAAAATAAATACTTTATCTTTTTGCAAGACCCTGTGAGTGACTTCTTCTTTGCTCCTTTATCTATACTCTTGAAGTGCACCCGGGGCAAGGAGAGCTCAATGGAGCTATTTGAAGCTGAGGTGCTACTACACCTTCTACATGTATGTATATATATATATATATATATATATATATATATATATATATATAGGTATATTCAAAGCAATCAGCAACACCCCAAGATTTTCATCAACAATATGCCAATTTATTTGACGTTTTGGGGAATACACAATCCCCTTCTTCAGAACAAAGAAACAGTGCTCACACAGACCGAGATTACAAGTTGTGCGGTATAGCCATAGCGTAAACTCAGCGCAAAAAGGGTCATTTACGCTATTTCTATACTGCCGGTATTACAAGTCACCCTAAAACTTTACTTTGTTGTGCAATATGGAACGGTAAGCCACATACTGCACAGTAACAAAGTTCAGACTTGGCGTGCTTGTGCACGTTTTCCCCATAGAGATCAATGGAGAAAAATTGTAGGAGAAAAACCTAACACCTGCGATTTCGAAATGACGATCGCATTAATGCATTCCCCATTGATCTCTATGGAGAAACGAAAGTCGTTTAAAAACCTAAGGCCCTAACATAAGCCCCTAGTCTATTAACCCCTAAACCACCGTCCCCCCACATCTCCAACACTAATTAACCCTATTAATCACTAAACTGCCACCCCCCACATCGCCAACACTAAATAAACCTATTAACCCCATAAACCGGCCGACCCCCCAAGTAGCCAAAACTAAATAAACATTTATTAACCCCTAAACTGCCGTCTCCCCACATAGTAACAAACTAAATGAAACTATTAACCCCTAAACCTTACACCCCTTAACTTTAAATTAAAGTTACAATATAAATAACTTAAAATAAATAAAAACTTACCTGTGAAATAAAAAAAACTAAGCTTAAACTATAAATAAACCTAACGTTACTATTTTAAAACAATAAAAGATACCAAAATAAAAAACCTAAATTACAAAAACACTACGAAAAAAAACAACCTAACATTACAAAAAATAACAAACTCTAAAATGAAACAAAATAACAATAACTATCATTAAATAAAATAATAAATTCTAAAATTATGAAAAAAAAAATTAAACCTTATTTAATACCCCTATAAAAACAAAAAAGCCACAACAAAATAAAAACACCCCCTAATCTAACATTAAACTACTAATAGCCCTTAAAATGGCTTTTTGTAGGGCATTTCCCTAAGTTTAACAGCTCTTTTACTTAAAAAAAAGTTGTCCCCCCTAACAGTACCACCCCCCACCCACCCTACCCCCAAAATAAAAAAGACTTAAGTATAAAAAAGCTAATCTACCCATTGCCTCTACAGGGGCATTTGTAAAAATTTGGAAAAATAAAAATAAAAAGCCCTTTTCTAAAAAAAACAAAAAACACCCAAAAAAACAAAAAACCTAACACTAACCCTGAAAAAGATAAATAGGTACTCACCATTCCTGAATTCTGGCGGCAAAGGTCTTGTTCAAGGCGGCTCCATCTTCAATCTTCATCCCGGTATTTCAGAACGGAGGCAGCGCCATCTTCAATCTTCATCCAGGGGTATGGGAGCTGTATATATCACTATTGTGTATACTAACATCAAGCACATAAACCTCATGTTTATATGAAACCCACTAAACCAGATGTTTACATCCTTACAAACTTCTGGTATAGTCTACAACTAGCGACTGGAAGTGACTTGTCTTCACACTTCCGGTACGCGGACGTGAAGCAAAACAAAATGATAAAACAACTTAATAAAACAATATGTACAAAAAACATGTTATACTCTACTGAATTCACAGCAATTCAATATGGTACAATGATATTTTCAACCTACATCGTGTATCCGAAATTCTATATTGAGATCACTTCCGGTTTATAGCAATATATGTTTATTGGACATTTGGCATCATCTCTTTTAATATCAACACATAATATGTGCAAATGTGACAGTGTCCTATTCCTTAACATACATTGTTACACAGTCATTATATACAAAAATATACACAAATTATATACATACATGCCCATAGTTTAATTACTGATATATCCTAACTTAACTTCTGTCAAAGTAATCATCCTATTCTTAAGTAACATTGGTTCTGTTATACCATCTGACCTAAATTTATATGCTTACTTATGTAATCTTATTACGCCATCACTTCTAAATTCTGAACTTGAATTCATGATTGATATGTATAAATTTCAAAGGAGTTTAAAAGTTAAAGAATATTTTCAATCTAAAGAAAAAATACAAAGAAAGTCATTCAATATATTGAGGAAGGACAATAAATCTGACCCAGTTAATTTCAGTCTTGGAAATAAAAACTTTTATCAGAATGGTACAGAGTCAAATGTTAGGTCATTTCCAAAAACAGAGGTGGAAGAATAATGTAACTAATAGAGAATGAGATGCAGTTAAGGCTCTTCAGAATGATAGTACAATAGTAATCCACCCGGTGGACAAGGGTGGTTCAATTGTACTATTAAATTATTCTTGTTACAATGAGGATATTTTACATCAATTGGAGGATAATAACACGTACAAGAAATTAACTTTTAACCCAACCAAAATATTTAAGGAAAAATTGGACAATTTGGTTATATTTGGATATGAACAAGGGCATCTAACTGATGATCTTAAGAAATTCATGATCACTAGATTCCTTAAGATACCTATTTTGCACACATTCTAAAAGGTTCATAAATCCTTAAAATATCCTCCGGAACACCCTATTGTTTCCTCTAAAGATTCTTTGCTACAGCCGGTAGCACAATATGTAGATTTTTTATTACAACCTGTAGTATAGAAAGATAGGGCTTTCTTACGTGATTCAAGTGAACTTCTGCGATTATTGAAAGAAGTAAATATAATGGAAAGTGATCTATTGGTAACACTAGAAATGAATAGTCTTTATACTATTATTCCCCATGATATTAGCATTCAGAAAGTCAAACTGATTACTACGGATAGATAAGCGTGACCCCCAATTGAGTTTATATTACAGTTAGTGGAATTTTATCTGAAAAATAACTACTTTAAATTTGAAAGTTCCTTTTATCTCCAGACATAAGGCACTGCAATTGGGTCTAATATGGCCCCAAAATATGCAAATATTTTTATTTCTGGATTTGAGAAGGAATTCTTGTGAACCAGAAATGTATCTTCTTTGATTTTCAAAGGGGATACATTGATGATATTTTTCTAATTCGGAGAGGTGACAAAGGTAGTCTCGAACAATGGTTTCAACAATTTAACAATACTGACATGACAGTTAGCTTTAAGATGACGTACAGTGAAAGCTCAGTGCAATTCTTGGACCTGATCAGTATATGTAATGGGAAATTAGAGACCACTTTAATTATTAAAGCCACAGATTGTAACTCACTCCTTCGAGCTGACAGCTGTCATGCTCCATCACTTGAATCTTTAAATAAGCCAATAGAAGAACACGAGATTTATAAAACTATTACCTCTATTGCCAGAGGAAAAACTCCAGGTTCAGAAAATTTGGTTTTAGAGTTTTATTTGATTCTTTCATCTGAGATTGTCCCTCTTTAAAATATCTGTATAAGACTTATTTCAAAGACAATTCCAAGACATCTGAAAGCTTTAAAAGAGCCAATATTATCTTGATCCCTAAAAACAATAAAGTTCCCTCAGAAGTAACCTCCTACAGACGATCTGTCTGAATAATCTAGATTAAAAGATTCTGATAAAAATCTTGGCAGAGAGGATGAAACTTATACTAACTAAAATTATTCATCCTGATCAAGTAGGTTTCGTGAGTGGAAGAGCTTCAGAAGCAAATATAAGGAAATCGTGCACATAATTTGCCACTATAGTGGCTCTGCCTGAGGCCTTCCTGCTATCCTTGGATACAGAGAAGGCCTTCAACAGAGTAGAGTGGTCATTTATGGCTGAAGTCTTGGGAACATTTGGATTTGAAGGCAGTTGTGTGGGGTTGATTGCAATTATTTACTTTGATACAAGGGCATGTCTATTAATTAATAATGGCATCTCAGATTTCTTTACACTGTCAAGGGGCACCCATCAGGGTTGTCCCCTCTCTCCTCTTTTATTTGATTTAATATTGGAGCCACTAGCTATCAAATTATGGGAGATTCTGCCAATTATCATAGGTAAAACTGCACTCAAAACTTTGTTATTTACAGACAATCTTCTTCTATTTGCATCTAAACCTAAGGATTATATTGAAGTTATTCTTAATCTTTTGGAAGAATATAGCTTAGTTTTGGGCTATAAAACCAACTAACAAAATCTAAAATATTTTGGCTTAAAAAACAAATTATTCTGCCATCTTGCGGGACAACAAAAAGAACATGAAGAGCTGGGTAGCTTTGCCAGCCTCGGGCATGACTTTACTTAGTACTTAGGTGCTTACTGGCAAGCACCAGGTTTTTTTTTTTGCATAATCAAGTGGTAGGAAATAGTATACAGTTCAAAACTGGAGACTAGCCAGCCACAGTTGTATTTATTGATGCCTGTTACGGCAAGGACAGTTAACCCTATGGAGTATGACAATATATTCTCTGACGATAAAGGGATTTTATCACTAAGTTCACTTTTTGATGCTATGGAACGACTATTATCCAAGGAAATTAAATTTCAATGGGATTTATGGACTATATTGATAGATATATTAAATCTAAGATGATACCAAGGGGATTTCATATATTCAAGTTCCCCACCTTTGAAGTGGATCTTATTAACGATGTTGAATTTATTGAAACCTGGAATCATGTTCTATCAGAATGCTTTTAAAGACTAATGCTTTTGTTAATTGATTATAAAAATAAGATGCTAATATTAGGAAAGAGATAGAATCTACACAAAATGAAATGAACAAAAGATGTGATGATGTAGACTTTCCTAAATTTGATAATATTCTAAGGAGCACATTGGCAACACTTAAATCAGATATAATGAAAACTAAACACACAAAGTATCTTAGAGATAAATCAGATTATGAAAACAAAACTGTATATATTTGGAACAAAAAACAGAGGAAATACAATTGACGTAGAGCAGGAATGGATCACACCAACACTGAAACTAACAAAAATAAAAACAAAACTAAACAAAATGCAAAACATTACACACGTAGTGCTAGTAATGGGGGCAAATCAGTAACATTTACAGATAGTAAAGGTGATTATTCCACAGATGACAAGTCCTCAGGAAATGAGGATGATTCCAATCAAAATCCAGGAATACTTAAAAACTAGACTGTAGAATTACCACAAGCAGTGAGACCAAAGGAGAGGACACAGATAGAACATAGTTCAGATAGCACTAGGTATGTACTCTCTGCCTCAGCCTCCACTAGAACAGATATCTCAGTTCTAGATCAGGTTTTTCCCTTGGGTCCCAATGCCCAGGTACCAAATATACCCACGACACAATGTCAAGTGAGGTATCAATTACGGGGGACAAGGACAAACACAAAATACAAATAGGGAATGTTATAAACCTATCACATATAGAACTAACACATGAACAATATAGTATTTTGGAATATGGCCTGTCTTTTTCTCCAACTGCAGAATTTAAAGTTTTTCAAACAATAGTCGATGTAAACCGCCTGATTAGGAATATCACTTTGAAAAAACATTTTGAGGGTTTTATTCCAGATACAGTGGAGACAAGTGTAATAAGGGAATCCGGCATGGTGGAGAAAGACATTCTGACTTTTAGAGAATCATGTGATGTCATTGCCTTTCAAGAACTCTCAGCTAATGTAGAAGGGGCACAGGGATACATAAACAAAAGTGTTACATTTAAACCTGTATCCAAGTTTTACCCGATACATAGCAGGGGAGACATTATAGAAACCTTTTTTAACAGGATTGAAAGGGACCTGGTTGAATTAAAGTCAGCATCCAAATCTGTGAGATGTAATCTAACCATGAAACAAAAATCAGCATTAAAGGCTCTACAAGACAATACCGATATAGTTATCAAGGATTCTGACAAGGGCGGTACAATCACAGTGATGGACAAAACAGATTATATCACTGAAGCCCTTAGACAATTAACAAATTCAGATAACTATCTGGTATTGAAAAAAGATCTTACAACTGAGTACAAGGGAGAACTCCTACATTTGTTAGATGATGCTTTAGAAGAGGGATTTATGGATGAAAGTACTGCTAAATGTATTGATGTAGAATGTCTTAAAATCCCACTCTTTCATCATCTTCCAAAAACTCATAAATCCCTACAAAATGTACAAGGACGCCCAATAGTCAGTGGGATATTATCTTTGACAGAACACCTATCCCAGTGGCTTGACACCATTTTACAACCAATGGTAGTTTCTTTACAATCGTATGTTAGGGATACTAAACATATCCTTAACATACTGGATACACAACATTAGCAAGATACCTATTATTGGGTGACCATTGACGCAGTATGACTATATTCCTGTATACCCCATGAGGAGCGAATGAAAGCACTGGGCTTCTTTCCACAATACTTTACAGATTATACCCAAGATTTTCAAAAATGTATCTTAAGGGTAGCTAAATTTTTATTGACACATAATTTTTTTCAATTTGGGGGGGGTTCTATCTCCAGAGATGTGGAACTGCGATGGGAGCAAAATTTGCCCCATTGCACGCCAACCTATTTTTAGGTTGGTGGGAATTCTTCCACATCTTTAGAGATAGAAACCCTTTCAAAAGAGATATCGTCATATATCGAAGATACATTGACAATCTCTTATTTATATGGAGTGGTCAGATGGCAAATATTCCAAATTTTATAGACTATCTCAATAACAACCTAGTCAGACTTAAATTTACATTTGAAGTTAATTATGAAACCATAAACTATTTGGATGTGTCTCTAACTGGTCTAAAGGATGGCAAAATATTAACTAAAATGTATAGGAAGCAGGAAATTCCCTCCTACATGGAAATAGCTGTCACCCCAGGCACAACGCAGCAGCAATGGCCAAAGGGGAATTTACTAGACTCAAGCGAAATTGCTCAGCACAGAGTGATTATGATCTTCAAGCAAAAGATCTAGAATGTAGACTGAAAGATAGAGGTTACCCTAAAAAGGTAATAACAACAGCTAAGAAACAAATTGAGGTTAAAAACAGGGGTTAGTTATTAAAAAGTCACAAAATAGATAAAATCTAATTTGAAGGAATCAATTTTGTAACAGATTACAGTGAACAATTTCCAGCAGCTCCAGAAAATGCCCAAGCTTAGGATCAGTTTTGTCACCAACTCAATTGAGAGAATCTAAACCACACAGTGGTCCATGGTTATCTAGCAGAGGAATGTATGGATGTGGTCACAGGAAGTGTAGATGTGATTACCTTGACAGGACAAAGGAGTTTAGCTCCTATGTTACTGGAGAAGTTTTTCAGATCAAAACTGTAATGAATTGTATGTCCACCCAGGTAATCTATATGCTTAAATGTGATACATGCAGGCTACAATACATAGGTATAAATTCCAGGGACATAAAGTCCAGGATAAGGGAGCATCTTTCAACTCTTGGCAGGGGCAAATCTACCACCCCCTAGTACGGCACTTCCATGAGATACACAATGCTAATCTCAACACACTAAAATGGTGTGCGATAGAAGAGGTGAAGGTGCCCAATAGGGGGGAGATATAGATAAACTCCTAGCTAAGAGAGAGATCTTCTGGATTTTCAAATTGAGAACCAGACATCCAGAAGGTCTTAACTCAAGATATGATATCATCAACTTTTGGGAGTGATATCTCTTTAAATAGTATATCACATTAAGGGTATAGGATCATTTTGAGGAACCAATTTGTCTTCATTCTTATCCATAGAGATGCTAATATACATAATACCCCTGGTTTGTGTAGACTATATTCACTCCAATGATATTCTATATAAACAGTATGCTTTAATTTTCCTAGGCCTAGATTTGGAGTTTGGCGGTAGCCGTGAAAACCAACGTTAGAGGCTCCTAACGCTGGTTTTAGGCTACCTCCGGTATTTGGAGTCACTCAAAAAAGGGTCTAACGCTCACTTTTGAGCCACAACTTTTCCATACCGCAGATCCCCTTACGTCAATTGCGTATCCTATCTTTTCAATGGGATCTTTCTAACGACGGTATTTAGAGTCGTGTCTGAAGTGAGCGTTAGAATTCTAACGACAAAACTCCAGCCGCAGAAAAAAGTCAGTAGTTAAGAGCTTTCTGGGCTAACGCCGGTTCATAAAGCTCTTAACTACTGTACTCTAAAGTACACTAACACCCATAAACTACCTATGTACCCCTAAACCGAGGTCCCCCCACATCGCCGCTACTCGATTAATTTTTTTTAACCCCTAATCTGCCGACCGCCACCTACATTATACTTATGTACCCCTAATCTGCTGCCCCTAACACCGCCGACCCCTATATTATATTTATTAACCCCTAACCTGCCCCCCACAACGTCGCAGCCAGCTACCTACAATAATTAACCCCTAATCTGCCGACCGCAAAGCGCCGCTACTTAAGTTATCCTTATGTACCCCTAATCTGCTGCCCCTAACACCACCGACCCCTATATTATATTTATTAACCCCTAATCTGCCCCCCTCAACGTCGCCTCCACCTGCCTACACTTATTAACCCCTAATCTGCCGAGCGGACCGCACCGCTACTATAATAAAGTTATTAACCCCTAATCCGCCTCACTAACCCTATAGTAAATAGTATTAACCCCTAATCTGCCCTCCCTAACATCGCCGACACCTAACTTCAATTATTAACCCCTAATCTGCCGACCGGAGCTCACCGCTATTCTAATAAATGTATTAACCCCTAAAGCTAAGTCTAACCCTAACACTAACACCCCCCTAACTTAAATATAATTTAAATCTAACGAAATTAATTAACTCTTATTAAATAAATTATTCCTATTTAAAGCTAAATACTTACCTGTAAAATAAATCCTAATATAGCTACAATAAAAATTATAATATTATAGCTATTTTAGGATTAATATTTATTTTACAGGTAACTTTGTATTTATTTTAACCAGGTACAATAGCTATTAAATAGTTAAGAACTATTTAATAGCTAAAATAGTTAAAATAATTACAAAATTACCTGTAAAATAAATCCTAACCTAAGTTACAATTAAACCTAACACTATACTATCATTAAATCAATTAAATAAAATACCTTCAATTACCTACAATTAAACCTAACACTACACTATCAATACATTAATTAAATACAATACCTACAAATAAGTACAATGAAATAAACTAACTAAAGTACAAAAAATAAAAAAGAATTAAGTTACAAAAAATAAAAAAATATTTACAAACATAAGAAAAATATTACAACAATTTTAAACTAATTACACCTACTCTAAGCCCCCTAATAAAATAACAGACCCCCAAAATAAAAAATGCCCTACCCTATTCTAAATTACAAAAGTTCAAAGCTCTTTTACCTTACCAGCCCTGAACAGGGCCCTTTGCGGGGCATGCCCCAAGAAGTTCAGCTCTTTTGCCTGTAAAAAAAAACATACAATACCCCCCCCCAACATTACAACCCACCACCCACATACCCCTAATCTAACCCAAACCCCCCTTAAATAAACCTAACACTAAGCCCCTGAAGATCATCCTACCTTGTCTTCACCTCACCGGGTATCACCGATCGGTCCTGGCTCCAAAATCTTCATCCAACCCAAGCGGGGGCTGGCGATCCATCATCCGGTGGCTGAAGAGGTCCAGAAGAGGCTCCAAAGTCTTCATCCTATCCGGGAAGAAGAGTAGATCCGGACCAGCAACCATCATCTTCCAAGCGGCATCTTCTATCTTCATCCGATGAGGACCGGCTCCATCCTGAAGACCTCCACCGCGGACCCATCTTCATCCGGCGACGTCCAACTGAAGAATGAAGAATGACGGTTCCTTTAAGGGACGTCATCCAAGATGGCGTCCCTCTAATTCCGATTGGCTGATAGGATTCTACCTTCATTCTTCAGTTGGACGTCGCGGGAGCTGAACGCGGCTTTTTTGCAGGTGTTAGGTTTTTTTTCAGCTCAAACAGCCCCATTGTTTCCTATGGGGGAATCGTGCACGAGCACGTTTTTGAGGCTGGCCGCGTCCGTAAGCAACTCTGGTATCGAGAGTTGAAGCTGCGTTAAATATGCTCTACGCTTCTTTTTTGGAGCCTAACGCAGCCTTTATGTGGACTCTCAATACCAGAGTTATTTTTATGGTGCGGCCAGAAAAAAGCCAGCGTTAGCTACGCGGGTCGTTACCGACAAAACTCTAAATCTAGCCGCTAAGTTTATATGATTATTTCATATATTACAAAGTGACCTAATCTCTAATTTTGAGAGAGTTTTCCCTCTGGCATCTTATATACACACATTTGTATGAAGTATAAGTATAGACATTTGATGACAGTCTGTTGGGACAATTTCCCTTCTCAATTGTGGGTTTAACACACATAATTTTAGATGATGATCTGTTGCTTGTCCCCTATACTTTGTGTTTACAAATATGTATATTCACTTTATTTTCAAACAAGAGGTTTTTAGGTCATATTAGTGTTGATTCTTATAATTAGAGTATGTGCTAAAATCTTCAATACCACATACAATAAAGTACTAAATACATAGAGTATGAGGAGAAAAATTATCAGAGCAGAAACAACTTAGGGTTAAATGTTCTGTCTAACACAGGTGATGAAGGTTAAGTAGCGCTGCTCAAGAACCAATCAAAGGGTTTTTAATGGTTTTTAAAGAGTCTAGATCATGCATGTAATAGGTTATGAGTACGGGAGTTTCCCGAAACCCGGAAGCTGTATATGCTGCGCTCCTTTTTCACCTTCCTTTCTACTGGCGGCTATGTCAAGTTTTAAAAAAATGACCAATAAAGATACAGATTTTTTATTCAACATACCCAAGCGTGGACTTTCTCTTTTCAAGCTCTTAATTCCAATATACCCTCTATAAGTGAATAATAAGCAATTATTGATAAACTCTGTAATAATAGCGTCTTACGACTCTAGACTAGAGATGAAGGGAGGTGACTTCTTTAGCAAGATCTGGAGTGATTTTGTTTATTATCAAAGAAGGAATTTTATAACTCGCCTAGAACAAATTGTTAACATCCAATTAAAGTTGTTTGTGTTAATGGAGAGGGGAGGATGGGGGGGTTCCTTCTTTTTTTTTTGTCGCTTTCACACACAGTAATATATTGATGTATATACATTGAAAGATAAATGACGAGAGGAGGGAGGGAAGGGAGTGGGAGTTTGAGGGGGGATTATAGGTAGATAGGCTCTTTTAGGTGGAAAAAAGGAACTGCAAAGTTAGTTCATTTTGTATTTCATGATGAATAAGTATACAATCTTAGTCAGATATTTAAGATTTATGTTAAACTGTTTTTGGAGAATCTATGATGTAAATATTGGTGGATAAGATAATGAAATCTGCAAGCTCGAATTTTAAGCTTGATTGCTACAAGTACTTTAATATTGAGGTAGAGGGTAATAGCCTAATGTATATTTCCAGGTACAGTAATTATCTTGATTGTTTTTTTCCTTTTCTGGTTTGTTATGATAATTTTGTAAAACAAAATAAACAATAATAATTATATAAAAAAACAAACAAAAATACAATGTACTGTTCCACCAGCCCATGTGAAAGTGCAAAGGAATAAGCCTGGTGACAAAGCACAAAGTAAGGGCAGTGGCTTCATAGTAAGTGGGGGAATAAATACATGTACATACATTTTTTAAGGATTGTGAATAACCATATTCACTATAACATGAAATAGGTGTTGTAGAACTATGTAGCTAGAAATGTGAGATACTTGTAGGAGTTAGACCAGTGATTGTAGAAGACCCTATTATCTGACTTCCTTTCATTTATAGGATCATGAGATCCCACCCATTAAGGGCCAGATTATGACTGAGTGGCACTTTAACAGTTATGCACGAGCGATAAGATGTCTATCGCTGATGTTTGCCCGCATCAGGTCTTTGCTCGTATTACAAGTTGAAAATAAACGTGATATAATTGAGCCTAATCGCAATTTACTCTAGAATGTCCTCAAAACTGTGGTTAACTGTTTTGTCAAAAAGCACATCAAAAATACATTACACAGTACAGTTACACACATAATACCACCATCTAATGAACATTATTTAAAAAAAATATTGCACACAAAAGTTATAAAGGATTAAAGATATGAGGTCTGTGTTAATAAAAATGCAGGCAAAGGGCTTTAACATAGAGATACATACAAATACATGTCTAAAGATATATATATATATATATACAGTATGTATGTATGTGTGTATGTATGTGTGTATATATATATATATATATATATATATATATATATATATATATACATATATATATATATATATATATATATATATATATATATATATACACACACAGTCATGGCCAAAAATATTGACACCCCTGCATTTCTGTCAGATAATGCACCACGTTGCCCAGAAAATTATTGCAATTACAAATGTTTAGCCATTCTAATGTTTATATCTTTTTGTTTATATTGGTATGACACAAAAAAGGGAGAAAAAGTCAATGTTGACACATTCCATGCAAAACTCCAAAAATGGACTGGATGAAATTATGGGCACCTTCCCAAAATTGTAAGAAATAAATCCAAAGTTTGTGATGCTCCTGTTATTTGTAATCAAACTCTGATAATATAGAAATTACACAGGCAACCAGTTAAAATGGTGAAAAATGTGTGTCTCTGTGTCAATAGAAAGAAGAAAACGATCCACTCCTCAAGACTTGTAGTAAAATAAAATCCAAGTTTATTGTAATATCTTTAAAAGACAATACCGGGAAGCTCCCAAGCATACAAACAGAGCAGGTGCAGCACTGGGCTTACGAGTTTTGGCTTAGAGAGCCGTAGTCATACTGAGAATGGAGAAAAGAAAGAGCATCAAAGAATTGTCTGAGGATTTGAGAACAAAAATTGTGGAAAAGCATGGACAATCTCAAGGTTACAAGTCTATTTCCAGAGATCTTAATGTTCCTGTGTCCACTGTGCGCAACATTGTCAAGAAGTTTACAGCTCATGGCATTGTAGCTAATCTCCCTGGACGTGGACAAAAGAGAAAAATTGATCAAACATTGCAATGAAGGATTGTTCAAATGGTGGATAAAGAACCGCAATCAACTTCCAGACAAATTCAAGCTGACCTTCAGGCACAGGGTACAAATGTGTCAGCACGCACTAAACGCCGCCATCTGAATGAAAAGGGAAGTTATGGTAGGAGAACCAGGAGGAGCCCACTGCTGACACAGAAACATAAAAAATCCAGATTGGAGTTTGCCAAAACGTACCTGAGGAAGCCAAAATCCTTTTGGGAGAATGTGTGTGGACAGATGAAGCAAAATTACAGCTTTTTGGTAAATCAGATCATTCTACTGTTTTCAGAAAAAGAAATGAGGCTTTTAAAGAGAAGAATACAGTCCCTACAGTCAAACATGTTGGAGGTTCACTGATGTTTTGGGGTTGCTTTGCTGCTTCAGTCACTGGATGTCTTGACTGTGTGCATGGCATTATGAAATCTGAAGACTACCAAAGAATTCTGTGGAGCAATTTAGGGCCCAGTGTCAGAAAGTTGGGTCTCTGTCAGAGGTCATGGGCCTTCATTGTTCATCAGGACAATGACTCAAAGCACACATCAAAAAGCACCCAGAAATGGTTTAAGATATGGGGCAATATTTAACAAGCTCCATATGGAGCTTGATGGCCCCTGTTTCTGGCGAGTCTTCAGATCACAAAGACCACTGCTCAATAACCTGTCCGCCTGCTCTGAGCAGGCGGACACACATCGCCACAATACAACCCGATCAAGTACAATCGGGTTGATTGACACCCCCCTGCTGGCGGCCCATTGGCCGCGAGTCTGCAGGGGGCGGCGTTGCACCAGCAGCTCTTGTAAGCTGCTGGTGCGAGCGATTCTGATATAAGAAATAAATCTAGTCTCAAAAGAGTGTTATGAGATTTTGAGCAACATGTATATTCAAGATTATTGGGATTCAACAATCTCCATATATCAACCAAGCCCACAGAGTTAGAGAATAACTTAAAAATTCTCTTTTCCTAATTTAAATGATATGTTGTTGTAAGGATCACAGTTAGCTAGATTGTGGATCTCAGCTGCGGAGCTAATAAGTTTGAATGTATGTCAGTGAAGGTTAAATACGAAGCTATCTGTTGCTAAGTATTCCCAACAAGGCAAAAGAGAGTTACTGTAAGTGTCTATCCTGATCAGTATTTCTGAATCAGGATAAAATAAATAAGGAAGTTCCCAGAGCTTTAGCTTAACTTGAATCAAAATTATTAGCAGAGCGTACTTGGCTTCTGATGCAAGGAAACAGGCACCTGTGTAAACTGAGTTCAGAGTAAGACTGTGTTAGTGGTGAGTCTGTACTGCCTGTGCTGACAGGCTTCTGTGCTGCAGAGGAAAGGACACGCTGTGAGTAGTGTGTGCAGCGTGTAGCAGCTGCGTTCTGAAAATGGCAGAGGTGATTTGGAGAGAGCAGGTAATGAGAGCTCAAGTGCAGGTTACTTGTTGAAAAGAATCAGGAGGCTTTTAATACAACCGGAGGTCAGTCACAAGGAGGTAGGAATACTCAGCGAGGAGATGAAGTATTTAGTTAATAGCTCCGGTCTTACTTGTTTGTAGCAGGTGCTGCTGTAAAAGGTATTGATTCCTGTAACGGTTAAACGTAGATCCAGTTGGGAATTGTCTTTAAACACAAACAATCCTGTTCTGTGGTTATTGGAGGTAATCCGTGTAAATAAGGAGAGCCTGGAAAGTTTCTCCTGCAGAGTATAGGAACTTGAACTAGTGAGCTCAAACAATACTGAAGCAAGGTGGAAGGGGCGTGAGCAGGTTAATATAAACTTGGAATCTGACTGCAGAGAATCCTTAAAGGGACATAGGTGATGAGCGACAAGAAACCCTGACAGTTGTATATCTAGATTTAGTTTTATCATCTCCCAATTTCCGCCTATCCAGATATGAATTGGGAGTGACATTATAGTCACCTGTTAGTATAATTTTATCCTTTGAAAATGTAAGTATATTTCTCACAAGGCAATTCCAGCATTTTTCATTGGGATCATTTGGTCCATATATGTTGACTAATAGGTATTCTTCATTCCGAATAAGAAATCTCACAATTACGTATCTACTCTCTCCTTTATAACGCTAAGGATTCTGTAGCTAAATTTCATATGAAATAAAATTACTACCCCTCTCGCTGATTTTTTGTATAAAGAGAAAAAGGTGAGCGTAGAGCAAAATTTAGCTCCACATCTCACCTCAATACCAGCGTTGCTTATGGTAGCGGTAAGCTGGCTAAACGTGCTCGTGCACGATTTCCCCATAGGAAACAATGGGGCTGAGCTGGCTGAAAAAAAACCTAACACCTGCAAAAAAGCAGCGTCCAGCTTCTAACGCAGCCCCATTGTTTCCTATGGGGAAAGAAAATGTACGTCTGCACCTAACACCCTAACATGAACCCTGAGTCTAAACACCCCTAATCTTACACTTATTAACCCCTAATCTGCCGCCCCCGACATCGTCACCACCTGCATTATACTATTAACCCCTAATCTGCCGCTCCGGACACCGCCGCCACCTACATTATACTTATAAACCCCTAATCTGCTGCCCCCAACATCGCAGACACCTACTTTTTATTTATTAACCCCTAATCTGCCCCCCCCAACGTCGCTGCAACTATATTAAATTAATTAACCCCTAATCTGTCGCCGCCACTATAATAAAGTTATTAACCCCTAAACCTAAGTCTAACCCTAACCCTAACACCCCCCTAATTTAAATATAATTTAAATACATCTAAATAAAATAACTACAATTAAATAAATTATTCCTATTTAAAAATAAATACTTACCTGTAAAATAAACCATAAAATAGCTACAATATAACTAATAGTTACATTGTAGCTAGCTTATGATTTATTTTTATTTTACTGGCAACTTTGTATTTATTTTAACTAGGTACAATAGTTATTAAATAGGTATTAACTTTTTAATAGCTACCTAGCTAAAATAATTACAAAATTACCTGTAAAATAAATCCTAACCTAAGTTACAATTACACCTAACACTACACTAACATTAAACTAATTACCTAAACTACCTACAATTAATTACAATTAAATTCAATAAACTAAATTAGGGAAAAATACAAACACTAAATTACAAGAAGTTTAAACTAATTACACCTAATCTAAGCCCCCTAATAAAATAAAAAAGCCCCCCAAAATAATAAAATGCCCTACCCTATACTAAATTACAAATAGCCCTTAAAAGGGCCTTTTGCGGGGCATTGCCCCAAAGTAATCAGCTCTTTTACCTGAAAAAAAAGACAATACCCCCCCAACATTACAACCCACCACCCACGCACCCAACCCTACTCTAAAACCCACCCAATACCCCCTTAAAAAAACCTAACACTATCCCATTGAAGATCACCCTACCTTGAGCCGTCTTCACCCAGCCGGGCACAAGTGGTCATCTGATCTATCCAGAAGTCTTCATCCGATGGGGCAGAAGAGGACATCCAGACCAGGAGAAGGCTTCATCCAAGCGGCATCTTCTATCTTCATCCATCCAATGAGGAGCGACTCCATCTTGAAGACATCCGGCATGGAGCATCCTTCCAGCACGACGACTAACAACGAATAACAGGTCCTTTAAATGACGCCATCCAAGATGGCGTCCCTTGAATTCCGATTGACTGATAGGATTCTATCAGCCAATCGGAATTAGGGTAGGAAAAATCAGATTGGTTGATTTAATCAGCCAATTGGATTGAAGTTCAATCCGATTGGCTGATTGGATCATCCAATAGAATGCGAGGTCAATTCTATTGGCTGGTCCAATTAGCCAATCGGATTGAACTTCAATCCTATTGGCTGATTAAATCAACCAATCAGATTTTTCCTACCTAAATTCTGATTGGCTGATAGAATCCTATTAGCTAATCGGAATTCAAGGGATGCCATCTTGGATGATGTCATTTAAAGGATCTGTCATTCTTCGTTAGTCGTTGTGCTAGAAGGATGCTCCGCGCCGGATGTCTTCAAGATGGAGTCGCTCCTCGTCGGATGGATGAAGATAGAAGATGCCGCTTGGATGAAGCCTTCTCCCGGTCCGGATGTCCTCTTCTGCCCAGATAGGATGAAGACTTCTGCTGGTCTGGATGTCCTCTTCTGCCCCATCGGATGAAGACTTCTAGATGGATCGGATGACTACTTGTGCCTGGCTGGGTGAAGACGGCTCAAGGTAGGGTGATCTTCAATGGGGTAGGTTTTTTTAAGGGGGTATTGGGTGGGTTTTAGAGTAGGGGTGTGTGGGTGGTGGGTTGTAATGTTGGGGGGCTATTGTATTCTTTTTTTTAGAGGTAAAAGACCTGATTACTTTGGGGCAATGCCCCGCAAAAGGCCCTTTTAAGGGCTATTTGTAATTTAGTATAGGGTAGGGCATTTTATTATTTTGGGGGGCTTTTTTATTTTATTAGGGGGCTTAGATTAGGTGTAATTAGTTTAAACTTCTTGTAAAAAATTGTTTTCTGTAATTTAGTGTTTATTTTTTATCGTAATTTAGTGTGTTTTTTCGTAATTTAGTTTATTGAATTTAATTGTAATTAATTGTAGGTAGTTTAGGTAATTTATTTAATGATAAGGTAGTGTTAGGTGTAATTGTAACTTAGGTTAGGATTTATTTTACAGGTAATTTTGTACTTATTTTAGCTAGGTAGTTATTAAATAGTTATTAACTATTTAATAACTATTGTACCTAGTTAAAATAAATACAAAGTTGCCTGTGAAATAAATATAAATCCTAAACTAGCTACAATGTAACTATTAGTTATATTGTAGCTAGCTTAGGGTTTATTTTATCGGTAAATATTTGGTTTTAAATAGGAATAATTTATTTAATTTTGTTAAATTTATTTCGTTTAATTTAAATTATATTTAAGTTAGGGGGGTTAGGGTTAGGTTTAGACTTAGGTTTAGGGGTTAATACCTTTAATATAGTAGCAGCGACGTTGGGGGTGGCAGATTAGGGGTTAATAAATGTAAGTAGGTGTCAGCGATGTTAGGGCAGGCAGATTAGGGGTTAATAAAATTTAACTAGTGTTTGCAAGGCGGGAGTGCTGCGGTTTAGGGGTTAATACATTTATTAAAGTGGCGGCGATGTCCGGTCAGCAGATTAGGGGTTAATAAGTGTAGTTAGGTTGCAGCGACGTTGGGGGCGGCAGATTAGGGATTAATAAATATAATGTAGGTGTTGACGATGTTAGGAGCAGCAGATTAGGGGTTCATAAGTATAATGTAGGTGGCGGCGATGTCCGGTCGACAGATTAGGGGTTAAAAAAAATGATTATAGTGTTTGCGATGTGGGGGGGCCTCAGTTTAGGGGTTAATAGGTAGTTTATGGGTGTTAGTGTACTTTTTAGCACTTTAGTTTTATGTTCCGACGTTAGCCCATAAAACTCTTAATTACTGACTTTTATATGCGGTAGGAGTCTGGACAGGAGAGGGTTTACCGCTCACTTCTTCCAAGACTCGTAATACCAGCGTTAGGCAAATCCCATAGAAAAGATAGGATACGCAAATGACGTAAGGGGATTTGCGGTAGCCTCGAGTCGCGGAAGAAAAGTGAGCGGTACACCTGTACCTGCCTGACTCGTAATACCAGCGGGTGGTAAAAAGCAGCGTTGGGACCTCTCAACGCTGCTTTTTAAGGCTAACGCCAAACTCGGAATCTAGGCGCTTGATTTTACTAAGTTCTAGATATGATAAATGTGTTTCTTGTAAACATACTATATCAAAATATTTTTTTACTTAAGAAGTTAATAACTGCTTTCCTTTAATTGGGGAGTGAATCCCCCCACATTCCAGGTTAATATCTTAGCTGTCTATCTTCACGGCCAGGGGAAAAAAACTGCCAGAAAAAAAGTTTTGAGAGGGGGGTAAGGGAGAGATGAAGAAAAAAACTTATTCCCAAAATCAAATATCAATCAAAATATCAAATTTCAATCAAAATAACTTGTTCTTGAGAGGGTGTGAACCACCATAGATTTGCAGCTCCCACCAACCCATAACTAGGTTGACCTAGGAGGGGGCAAATTTCACCCCCATAGCTGTCCCACATCTCGGACACTCCCTCAAACTGAAACAAATTATGTGTCAACAAAAAATCTGTGACCCTGAGTACATATTTACAGAAAGCATTGCTGTATCTGGATGATTTACTCAAAAAGAAATGTATAGCCTCCAAACCAACCGTGTGTGGAAAGGAGGAATATAATGACTTAACATCAATAGTTAGCCAGTGACAATTAGATTTCCACTCAAAAGATGCCATTTCTAACAGTAACTGTTTAGTGTCTTTAAGATAGCTCTGTAGACTTAGAACTAACAGCTGCAAAATGTCATCTAGCCACTGTGAAAGGTGTTCTGAAAGTGACCCAATGTCACTCACAATGGGTCTGCCTACTATGTTTGTCAAGCTTTTATGGACTTTCTGTAAATGATTGAAAATCAGTGTTATCGGTTTGTCCACCGGGAGGTAATCTCTTGTATTTGTATCTAAAAACATATTTCAAAGCCATCATCCAAAATATGTTTTAACTCATTTTAAAACCTGTGGGTAGGGTCATGATCTAAAGTTACATACCCTGCAGGATCTTCTAACTATTTGCATGCCTCTTGCACACAATATTCTCTACTGCGAACTACAAATGAGCCCCCCTTGTTTCCAGGTCTAATGACAAGATTATGATTTTTGCTGAGGCTTTCTACAGCTTCTCTTTCTTTTCTAGATAAGTTATACTTGTGTGATCTAGGGTTTATGGGGCTGTAGGGGTTACCACAGGTTCTAGCCAGTTCTGTCAAATCCTTTTCTACCCTTTTCCGGATTTTTTCCAGAAAAGAGCCCCTCTCTAATATGGGGTAAAAGGCTGAAGGTTTTTAGAAACTGGGATAGTCACCTTTGGAAAACACCTGTGTATCTGATGTTGCTCCTTGTAGGTATAGCTCTTCTAGCTCTGCTATGCTACATGCTTCATTGAATGTAAGAGTGTGTTGAGCTACTATATTTGACTTAGTTTGCAGGTAATGGGGATCTTGGTCCTCATGAGGGTCTTTAGAAAAATGTTTCTTAACTGTGAGGTCAAAAATCAGTCTGTTGACATCAGGGTTTGAAAGAGATCAAAGGAATGAGTGGGGGAAAAGTAAGCCCTAAACTCAAAATGTTTTCCTCTGTTTCCATCATTTGATACCCTGAGAGGTTAATGATTGATTTTATCTGATGTTCATCAGGCTCCTCCCTCTCCTGGTTGGATACCGATTCTGAGTGTACCTGTATCTTTTGCCCCCCCTCCTGTCTGTTTTTTTGGGGGGATCTGGAAAAAACCTGAGCTATATTGTCTCTTTCCTTAGGGTCTATGTGTCTTCCATTTATGGAATGGACATACTGCTGTGGTTGTGCTGATAATTGATATTTAGAGCCTCCCTTAGAGGGAGGGGTTGGACGGCCATCTGATCTAAAATGTCTGGGGGGTATTTCTTTAGAATGCCACCAGTGGGGCCAAAGTTCTAACCCTCATAGTTGTCTTGGGGCCTGCTATTGCCCTGATTTCTGTTATCAGATGAGTGTAACAATCTAAACTCATCTGCAGATCCTTCCCCTGATGAAATACATTCTTCCAAATATTCTGCTGCACTCTCAGAAAACGTAACCTTCCGATTTAAAACACCCCTCCTATTCTTACCTTTGTTATTTCTGCATTTAGAGGGATTCCTTCTACGGGGTAAGGAAAAGTTGGTCTCCTTTCTGAGAGTGAATATGTCTCATCTATTCCACACATAGACCCTATTTGTGTCATAGTCCTGTTGGTCTCTAAGATATTTGTTGTGTTTTATCTCCATTAGGAGTTTCTTAGCTTCTCTAATGGTATCTTGCAAGATCCTATAAAATGATAAATATTTAGGTTTCCTAATCTTTATATTGAGCAAAAGCTTATTTTTGTAAGTTACTAAGTGACATTAATTTGAAAGAACAACTAGAAACAATCTCATTCCATGCCTGAATAAAGTTCACATCCTCTGTGACAAAAGTAGGGAATTTATTTAAACGTAAACCCCTTGGAATAATCCCCAATTTTTGGTAATTTTCAAGTGTCTATATGTCCCATTTTATTCTATTCTCCTTCAAGAGTAGGAATTCCATTTCATCAAAAAGCTGGTTCATGGAGAACAGGTACCGGTCAGTCTCAAAAACTTTCTCAAATTCTTTAAAGTCACTTACTCTCTTTGCAGTAGTTTTCAGGGAGTAATACTGAGTATCATTGCTTATTTCCTCTGGTACTTCCCTCTCCACGACTATTACAATGCCCAAATAACCACTAACTGTGTGTGCTCTCACACTGTGTGTGGAGCAACACACTAATAAGATAAGGAAACAAACAAAGATTGATGCGGGCAAAACTCAGTTAAAGGACTAGTGGTTAGGGGCTAATATAATCACATTTAGTCTAATAAATGCAGTAGCACTTGCCTCCTTTAGGGACCAAAACACCCCTGGTGTCCCTCTGTCTGAGCAACCACTGGATAGCAAATAAAATGTATACAGTTCCACTTAGGAATTTCTCACCTGGGTAAGGTTGGGAGATCTCTTATCTAGGGACCATCTGTGCACTCTGGAATGCCTCTGTGGCACATGTTGTAAAGGTCTTCCAATTTTCACCACTCCAGCGTTCATCTCGGCTCAGTTGGTAGGTGTTGTAGAAGTTAAAATTACATGGGTCAGTGGAGATACGTGTAGCAGAGGAGGTTGCAGTTAGGGCTTAAGTACAGTGAAGGTGTTTAGGACATCAGTGGTTAGGGATTTTTATTTTTCAGTTCAGGACAATAGTATTTAGTATTTGGTCAGGGTTTAACTCAAGGCAAACAATTATTTATCTTCTTCATTGAATTGTAGGTACCTAAAAGCAATTGGTCGATGACTAAAATGGTTGTATGCATCTTTCCACCTTTCTATGCTGAATGTACCTCAAGGTTCAAATTTCAAAGGTTTTCTATTATGCAAAGGGAGTCTTCACTGATTCTCATTGATATAGGTGGTGGGGTATCTATAGAAATCTAATGGTACTGATATTTGTTAAATAATAAGCAGTTTGAATGCTATAAGAGTGTTAGATGTCATTGTCAATGATGAAAGCTGTTTTGATCTATAGCTATTATTCCTATGTATATTTTTATTTTATTCCTAGAGACAAAAGCTGGGCTCTTAGAGACAATTCGTCATTGTTTAAGTGTTAAGCAGTGAAGTATCATTTCCACGTTCAGTTATGAGTTTTTATAGATGTTGAGTGATGTGTATTTTGTAGCATGTGAATTGTACAACTGTTCACTGTGTTCTGTGTTGACTGTTAATGATTTATTCTGTTGAGATTATTTGGTGTCTGCTGTGTTTAACATAATTTACATATTCAGATATGGATGTAATGTGTGTTGTGTATTTTTTCAATCAAACTCTTGAGCAGATTCTAAAGGTGCATTAAAATATTGTTTTCTTTGCTACATTTGATTGTATTATATATTTTTTATAATGTAGGTTCTTTTCTTGAATAAAACTACCTTTCTTATGATCCTTTTAGAGCTGTCCAGCAATAGTTACTCATTATTTAGACAGTGAATGGACAACGTGCATTTTTTATAGATTCACACTGAAATGTGCTATGTATGGGTATGTTTATTGGAAGCTATCTGACTTGCGTAGTAGATGTTCAGAAATGAATGTTATATAAATGTTTAATGTTTCACTGTATTTAATAATGTATGCTCCATACCTATTGTTTTGTAGCTGCAAGGTGTTATGTGTTGCATAAATTCTCAGAGATGTATAAAGCGAGTGTGTGAAAATGCCTATGAATGTGTGTTGAGTACAAGTTTGGTGTTGAATAGATAATCAGCAATGTCTGAATGATGAACGTGTTTGGTAGAATCCTAGTTATGTATGTGTTTTTTGGAAGTTTGGTGATAAATGTTGTGTCTATACTTTGTGTTGTTTTCTTCTCCTGTGTGCTGTATAGTTAATCGAGTAATAGATGTATTGGGGCCGAATTATTGTGCTGTGAATGCAGCAATTTCTGCGAGAGACTTTAGCCTTCAGCCGGAAACAAAAGTTAAGAAGCAGCGTCTCTCTGAGGTGGCGGATAGCAATTGTCCCGATCGGATACGATTAGGATGATTGACACCCCCTGCTAGCAGCTTATTGGCTGCGAATGTGCAGGGGGTGGCATTGCACAAGCATTTCACACGAAATGCTTATGCAATAATAAATGCCAACAGCGTATGCTATCTGCATTTATTGATGTTGGGCCGACATGATCCGCTACAGCGGATCATGTCCGCCAGACACTTGATAAATCGGCCCATAGGTGTGAATTATTCATTCAACATGAATCTTTTAGATTCTCATTGATGCATGTTGAATATGTCATAGTACTGAGTACTTGTTGTATATATTAGCAATATGTTTAGTGCTGTGTAGATGTTCAATGATGAAAGTATTGTATACATGTATATATATTTTTATATTCTCCATAATCTCTATATATCTCCATTCTATATTAAAGTTTATTCAAATCTATTAGAAAACCATTTGTCACAAGTTTACATGGAATGATTTCTAAATTTAAAGGCATCTCATTCTATCAGAAAAAGTATACTGTTCATATAGGCACAATTGAATTAATAGTATCATAGGCATGTGGAATCAAAGCAAAAACGTTTGTAACTTTTTTCATGCAATATCTTAGGTTTAAATGATCATACACAATTTACTATAACCAATCGCTGAGGCAGAAAAATGCAACCTTTACTATACCATATATGAGCTTGAGTTGAAGAAATCCCTTTCACTGCAACTTCAGAATTTTCCTATTATCTAGATGTTGTCATGAGTATTAGAACAGGTAATTGCGTTTTCAGTGTAATCACATAGTATACCAGCTTTCAATAGTCCTATATCTATCTTAGAATAATGATATGAAAATTCACAAGGACTCAAGTCCCATTATAATGTGAGGCAAAGATGAAAGTATGACATGCTTTACCTTTGGAATTATAAGAAAAAAATATGACAAGTCTATGTGTATCAAGAACTACATTTCTGCAGATATGTACATTCTGAAAATAAATTTGATAAATTAGGTTTTTGCTTCTTGGAAAGCCAAACAGATATTTGCACAAAGCCAGAAATATCAGTATTTGATGTAGGAAATGAGAACTTTAATACACATATATTGCATATTTCTAACTGAAAAAAATGAGAACTCGTACTTGATATTTTTTTTTTCATTCTAAAAAAATGTATTAAAATATTATTTAAAAAAATAACAATCATAATAATAATGATAAAATAGATTATCATGTGCTGAAAAACAAACTTTCTTTTAAGTGTGGGTAGGATTGCCTTGTTAACTGTTACAGCTGTGTGATTTGAGCTTATGAGAATACATTTGATCAATGGAAAAGAATACCTCAGTATCATATGTAGATTGACCAAAAGAAATATATTTTGCATATTTAATTGCTGTATTTTGTAATTATTATTTTACAATTGTTTTGCTTAAATATTTCTAATATGTTTATTAGCTGCTTCTTAAATATATATCAGTGATGGTTATATGGCAACATATAAATGTGTGTCTATAAAACAGATAAATACAAATTATATTTCCTTAAAATTTCTAGGGACAATTCTAGGTAAGTTTAGATGGTACCCTATATCTGCTGTTCTTTCCTCCAGAGGGCTGTTAAGGGGACATTAAAAACTAAGGGCCAGATTACAAGTGGAGCATTTTTTAATGCTCTCACTCGAGCGTTAACTGCCCTAGAAGCAAGCTTTTGCGCATGTTGTGTTGCACTTGTATTATGAGTTGGAAGTAAAATGTTATTGCTCGCAAGCTAACTAGACAAATGCAAAAATCCAAACTTGCAACATCGAGCTTGCGATAACCTTTTTCCCCACAGAAGTCGATGGGGAAAAAACCTAACATCCAATTTGTGCGCTAACTCGATCCCATATTCTCATTTGCGCTAACTCGACATAAAAATATGAATATTTCACATTACAATATTATTCACATAGAAGAATTTGTTCTATTTATTCATAAATAAATATTATATATATATATATATATATATATATATCTGATGCTATTTTGATTATATATATATATATATATATATATATATATATATATATACATATATATACAGGCAGCCCTCAGTTTACGCCGGGGTTAGGTTCCAGAAGGAATGGTTGTAAATCGAAACCGTTGTAAATTGAAACCCAGTTTATAATGTAAGTCAATGGGAAGTGAGGGAGATAGGTTCCAGGTCCCTCTCAAAATTGTCATAATTAACACCTAATACATTATTTTAAAAGCTTTGAAATGAAGACTTTAAATGCTAGACAGCATTATAAACCTAATAAAATAATCACACAACACAGAATATATAATTAAACTAAGTTAAATGAACAAAAAAATTTGCTAAACAGCATTATAAACCTAATAAAATAATCACACAACACAGACTTCACTTGCATTTCTCTGCAAAAAGTTATTTCTATGCATTCCAATCTGGACTGAGTTATAGACAGGAAGATCTTGTTCCTTTGAAATCTGCTCTATAGCTCAGATCTGGTTAAACTGATTAATTTCAGCTTGCTTGGCTTTACTGCAACACAAGCGGACTGCTCCACCTACTGGCTATTTTAATAAATGCACTGCTTCTCAATGCTTTTCAATAGCAGTCACATGACTGGAAAAAAAGGTTGTTATTCTGAAACGGTGTAAATTGAACCGTTGTAAAACGAGGGCCACCTGTATACAGTATATATATTATACCTATATACTGTATGTATATATATATATATATACATACACACACAATATGATATATACAGATATATATATATATATATATATATATATAGGAATATTTATTTAGAAATACTTAGAACATATTCTGCTATGTGCAGAACATTGGAATGTGAAAAATTTACAGTAAATACACTATTACACTTTAATAATAAATATGTTTTTTATGTTTTAATCTACTTAACTGCAAATGGCTCCAATGCACACACATATATATATATATATATATATATATATATATGTGTGTGTGTGTGTGTGTGTGTGTGTACATATGTATTTATGTGTTTATATGTGTGTATATGTTTGTAAATACATATATACACATACAAATACATAAATACATATGTACACACATAGAAACACACACACACACATACATATATATATATATATATATATATATATATATATATATATATATATAGACACATAGAAACATATACATAAAAAATACATCTTTAGTCAAGCACTTTGCCTGACTTTTTTCTAACACCTGCCAACGAAATCAAAAACACAATAACGTTTGCGCAAAAATGATAGCGCTCCACTCGTTATCTGGCAATAAATAAATGTTAGATAGAATGATGCAGTCAAAGAAAAGATTAGTCTGAGAATAACATGTAGATGCATTTTTTAAAAGTGTTTAAATATTGACAAAATAAGTGTAAAGTTTTAGGGCTAGATTACAAGTGGAGTGCTAAATTATCACCTGCCCACAAATTTGCCCATTTGTGGGTGTGCAAGGTCAGACTTCTGGTTAATTTTCTAAATGTCCCCCAATTGCCCCCAAACTTAAGTGTTAGTTTTCTTCTTTTTCTTTTAATGTAGCATTTAAAATAAGAAAAACTGCACTTAGCAGTATTTGGGGGCCAAAGTCGGCGACTGTGGGGTGTTGTGATCTATGGGAACTGTGTGTTCCCTGTAAATATATATGTATATGCATATATACATACACAGTATATTTATGTGTTAATATGTGTATATACATATAATAACACAAATACTGTATATACTGTATGTATATAATCATATATATTTACATTTACTGCCCATCGCTGAGTGACTTACCCCCTTCGCTGTGCTAGCTCTTATGCCGTGTCTTTGCATAAATGTTTTGTAGATGATCCATTTATATAGCCCATCTAGGAGTGTTTTTGTAACAATGTATAGTTTTTTTGTATTGTGCAGATTTTCAGACTCCTAACCAAGCCCCTCAGTGTCAGAAGTAGACGCACTTTTCCAGTCTACTGCTGGCTTCTGTTTGTATAATCTGTCTTTTCATGTGCAGGGAAGAGGGGAGGGGGGGAAGTGACAGCAATTTAGCCACTTTCCCTGGGTGTTCCTTCTTATCTAATCAACAGAGCTAAACTTGAAGCTTCTGAGTAAGTTTTTAAAAGGTTTTATATGGAAATTTTATATCAGTATCTGTGCATCTTATTCTTTATAGTAGTGTCTATTACATGCAGTTATATGAAAATTGGTGTATACTGTCCCTTTAAGTTGTGACCTTCTTGTTTTTCCACTGTTCAGATGTTTCCAAAGCACACATTTTTAGTTCCCATTTTTTCTTGGCCACAAAATCTATGGTACATGTTCTTTTTTTCAGAGGGCTGCAAACACTGGTGCTGATATGACCCCTTTATTTGTTTTGTTTTTCTTGCCAACAATGGGTCAGATTACAAGTGGAGCTCTAATTAACATTCCCACTCGAGCTTTAGTAGAGAGCCTGCAACCACTTTTTAAGAAGGAACTGTTGATTGACATTATCTGCTTGTCACATATCAGGTATCTTGCATACACCTTTAAGAGGAGGTACCATTTTATCTAGCACCTGTATAAATTTTCTAACCACCTTCTAATCTATGCTTTTTCAACGCACTGAAGAAACCAGCCTCCTAAAGATACCTTTTGTGGATGAGCTCTGCATCTTCTGATTCCGGAGAGCTGTCTCCTTGACCTCCGCTACTTCGTTATACTGCATGCTCCTAATCCGGATCCTCCTCTGTTTGTGATGATGTCACACACCAACGATGTTCGGATCGTGCACCAGTTTCACCGCAGAGCTTCCTCTCCTTCTAAATGGACTCCGCTCTCTTCACAGACGCTCATATTTCCTGGACTTTCAAATAAGTCCTAAACCTACGTTTTACAAACTCATGATGTTGATATAAATCTAAACTGTTCTCCAGCCTGTTCGTCCTCAGCACAAGCCTTTTGATATACTTAAAATGTCGTATATAACTATGGAACTTCAATCCATCATTTGCTGTTGCTACAACCTGCCTAGTACTACTTAAGTAATATTCTAATATATCTAACAATTGCTTAATTTAAACTTTAGTACATATGATTCATATATAGATGAATTAGTTACAACTGAGTTATTTCTCAGGAGAATTGGTAAGGTAGTTACGGTCACACTGTCATGCTCTCCACTCTGATATGACAACAGTAGTGTGATGGTAGCCTGTCACCAAAGATTAGTTAGGAGGTTTCCATGTTATACAGAGCCTAGCTGTTTCCACCTTGCTGCTTATATTTTCCTCTGTTTACAGGGTCACTTCTAAACACCATCTTAATATGCTGATTAATAAATCTTGCAGTTGTGGTTCATACGTATAATTGCATATTATCTATTCCAGGATAACAAGTTCCTGACATTATTACCAAGCCCTATTATAATGGACCCAGCAGATTTGATTTATCATGTCCCAGCTCTCACACAGAGGGTGGAATCCTTCACACAAGGGGTCACTGCACTTCAGCAAGAAAACATTTCACTTAAGACCTATATTAATGACAAGATAGAGTCAATCAAACATATTGATACTTCCCCAGAACCCCAAGTTAGCCCATCTGATACATTTTTTGGAGATCACAAAGATTTCAGGAAATTTAAAAACGCATGTTTAATGCTCTTTGCCTTGAAACCAAAACTTATCCTACTGACCATACTATATCATACCTCAGAGGAGAACCACGCATTTGGGCAAATACTTATTTTGAAATAAATGACCCTATACTACATTCTATAGATGAGTTTTTCAAAGCTATGGCACAGTTATATGATGATCCTTACAAACAGCTTACAGCTGAAACAGCTATGAGGTCCCTTAAGCAAAACAAAAGACCTGTAGAAGACTATATTACTGATTTAAAAAAATGGTCAAAGGTTACCTTATGGAACGATCTCTCCTTGTGGAACCAATTCTGTCTAGGTCTCTCTGAGTCATTAAAAGATGAACTTGCCTGTCTAGATTTACCAGATTCCCTAGAAGATTTAATAAACCTCAGTATCACCTTAGATAGACGTATTAGAGAGAGAAGATTAGAGAAACACCAAACTAATTTCCCTGTTAAAAAAAAAAAAACACCTACCAAGAACACTTCAAATCTCAAACAAGGTTCAAAACCTTCTAGTGAACCCATAGAGATCGGATTCCTTAGGGGCCCGTTGAACCAACAAGAAAAACTAAGAAGACGTACAAACATTCTTTGTATGCACTGTGCAGCACCGGAACATGCAGTTAAAGATTGTCCCCTACTTTATCAAAGGAAGGGTAAGAAACTGACTTCAACTACTTGTCTTAGCATACACTCAAAGCTAGTTACTCATTGTTCTCTTCCAATCCTTTTACAGTGGGAGGACCAACGACACAAAACTCAGGCGATTAATGACTCTGGAGCCAGCTTTAACTACATTGACAATGATTACACAATTCTCAATAAAATACCTCTGATTAAAAAGAAAACTCCTGTCTCTTTGCGTTTCATTGACGGTAAGGAAATATCTTCCGGTCCTATCTTGTACCACACAATTCCTCTTTGAGTTACTACCAAAGAACACCATTCAGAGTTTATTACTTTTGACATTATACCATCTCCTTTATACCCAATTATCCTAGGAATTACATGGCTCACATTGCATAACCCAGTAATAACCTGGTCCAACTCCCACGTTGAACTGCGTTCTGAATACTGCAATACAACCTGCTATTCACTCTCACACTTACTACATACTTCAACACTTTCTATTCCCCATCAATATTCTCACTTCTCAGATGTTTTTGATAAAGAATAATCTGAGAATCTTCCCCCACACCGAAAGTATGATTGTCGCAATTGACCTGCTTCCCGGAGCAGATATTCCTTGTGGACATATTTTTCCGTTCTCCCAGCCCAAACTCGAGTATTTAAAAACTTACATTTAAGATAATTTAAAAAAGGGTTTCATTAAAGGGACAGTCTACACCAGAATTGTTATTGTTTAAAAATATAGATAATCCCTTTATTACCCATTTCCCAGTTTTGCATAACCAACATATTTATATTAATATACTTTTTACCTCTGTGATTACCTTGTATCTAAGCCTCTGCAGACTGCCCCCTTATCTCAGTGCTTTTGACAGACATGCAGTTTAGCCAACCATTGCAGACTCCTAAATAACTCCATGGGTGTGAGCATAATGTTATCTATATGACACACATGAACTAATACTGTCTAACTGTGAAAAACTTTCAAAATGCTCTGAGCTAGGAGGCAGTTTTCAACAGTTTAGAAATCAGTTTGACGCTACCTAGGTTTAGCTTTTCAAAAATACCATTAAGGGAACAAAGCAAATTTGATGATAAAAGTAAATTCAAAAGTTGTTTTCAATTGCATGCCCTATCTGAATCATTAATGTTTAATTGTGTCTAGACTGTCCCTTTAAACCCTCCACATCACCTGCGGGGGCAGGTATATTCATTGTCCGAAATAGAGATCAAAGTCTCAGACCGATAGTGGATTACCGTGAACTCAATAAATGCACGGTAAAAAAAAGGTACCCTTTACCACTCATTCCCAAACTGATTGAAAGATTTCAGGGAGCGGTCTATTTCGCCAAGCTGGATTTAAGGGGTGCTTACAACCTTGTTCGTATAAAATCTGGACATGAATGGCTCTATGCGTTCCGCACCCATTACGGTTTGTATGAGTACACAGTGATTCCATTCAGGTTATGTAATGCCCCAGCTATCTTCCAGTACCTAATTAATGATATCTTCAAGGATCTTCTAGATCTTCTATATATTAAACATGTTAGCAGAGTATTATCTAGACTCCTAGAGAATGCCCTCTATGCTAAACCCGAAAAAGTGTATATTTAATTCCAAAGAAATTACCTTCTTGGGGTATACCATAACATCAAATGGCATAAATATGAAAGAGTCTAAAGTATTGGGCATTAAAAATTGGCCAGTTCCAACCACTAAGAAACAGGACAGAGGTTTATGGGATTCGCCAACTTTTATAGGAAGTTCATAAAGAACTTTGCCCAACTGACTAAACTACTCACTACTCTCACAAAATCCACAGTTAAATTCCATTGGAACAGCGAAACTCAGTCAGTTTTTGACACTTTAAAATGTAAATTTACCTCTGCACCAATACTTCATTTACCTAACCCCTCCTTACAGTACGTTCTTGAGGTAGACGCTTCTAATTGTGCCATAGGTGCCATCTTATCACAAAGGGAAAGCCTTACTGATCCACTTCACCCAGTGGCATATTATTCATGTGTTATGACTCCACCTGAAGTAAACTATGCTATTGAGGATAAAGAACTGTTGGCCATAAAGAGTTCATTAGAACACTGGTGACACCTTTTAGAAGGTACCCCTGTTCCAATCCTAATATATACCGACCACAGAAATTAACAGTACCTAAAGACTAATCATACCCTAACTTCATGTCAAGTTTGTGGCAATCTCTTTCTAACAAGATTCAACTACCTCATTACTTACCACCCCGCCAATAAAAATGGTAAGGCAGATGCCATCTCTAGGCAGTATGAAAATTCCTTTACCCCAAATCCTCAAACCTCAGTGATACCACTTGAACACTTCATAGGTCTCACTACAGACAAAATAACTTTGTTTAAGAATAACCAAGGGTCTGACTCCAACTTGCCCTTACAAGATATACATCTTGCAAAAGATGGACTCTACTACCACCAGAAACAATTATATGTACCCTTAACCCTAAGAAAGATGGTGTTAGAAACCATACATAATTCACTTCTCGCTGGACATCCAGAAGTTAATAAAATCCAAGAATTAGTGAACAGATTTTTCTGGTAGCCCCATATCAATAAGGCCATAACAAACTACGTTCTATCTTGTAAAACATGTACACTTTACAAGAAAGAGAGAAATACTCTTTATGGTTATTTGATCTCACTTCCTACTCCACACCGACCTTGGACTGATATTGCACTTGATTTCATAGTAGAACTTCCGAAGTCCTCTAACAATAACACAATTCTTGTAGTTGTCGACCTTTTTAGTAAAATGGTACACTTCGTACCATATCACAGACTACCAAGTGCCAGTCAAACTATTCAGCTAATGATTACAAATATATTTAAACTTCATGGACTTCCACAGTCTATAACTTCTGATCGAGGCTCACAATTTACCAGCAAGTTTTGGTCTCAACTTTGTAAAACTCTTGGAATTCGTAGGAGACTTAGTGCCTCATTTCATCCACAAAGTAACAATCAGACAGAAAAAAACAATCAATGGTTAGAGCAATACCTCAGATGCTTCACATCAGCTAGACAAGTATACTGGTCAACTTTGTTACCCTATGCCGAGTTTGCTTTTAACAACTCTGTACATTCATCTACTAATGTTTCACCATTCTTCATTAACTATGGTTTTAATCCAACACTTCATTGGGATGTATCCATGGATAGTATATGTCCGATGGTTAATGACCTTGTCAACTCTATATCCGACTCCTTCTCCCTCATTCATGACAATGTCACACTGGCAAAAAATCAACAAAAGCTCTATTATGACAAACATGTGCACAAATCCTTCTCCCAACTATTCAGTGGGGGATTACGTTTGGATGTCCACCCGCAGCTTGAAATTGCAGTATCCGGCTAAAAAGTTGTCCTCTGTTTTACATCAGACCTTTTCTGATTGCAAGCATTGTGAACCAAAATGCTGTTACTCTTTCTTTACCTCCCACTTTGAAAAAGCACCCTACCTTCCACGTTTCCTTGCTGAAGCCACATCGTCACGTACGAGATGTAGATACAAATGCACCCATCATTCCCAATTTTCCTGACTCAGCTCGGGAATATGAGATCCATTCCATAATTGATTCAAGACGTGTTTTTGGACAGCTCTAATATTTAATACACTGGAAAGGATATTCTGCAGAGGATGATTCCTGGGAACCAGCCTCTAACCTATCAGCCCCTAGTTTGGTCGCCCAATTCCATAGTAGGAATCCTGAGAGACCCAAACCTGATCCACGGGGTTGATCATTAAGGAGGGAGTTCTGTCACATATCAGGTATCTTGCATACACTATTAAGAGGAGGTACCATTTTATCCAGCACCTGTATACATTTTCTAACCACCTTCTAATCTATGCTTGGTAATTTTCTCAACGCACTGAAGAAACGAGCCTCCTAAAGATACCTTTTGTGGACAAGCTCTGCATCTTCTGATTCCAGAGCGCTGTCTCTTTGACTTCCGCTACTCCTTTCTACTCCACGCTCCTAATCCGCATCCTCCTCTGATTGCGGTGACATCACACGCCAACGCTGTTCGGATCGTGCACCAGTTTCACCACAGAGCTTCCTCTCCTTCTAAATGGACTGCGCTCTCTTAACAGCCGCTCATTAGTAAGTTCTAAATCTAGATTTTACAAACTCAGGATGTTGATATAAATCTAAACTGTTTTCCAGCCTGTTCGTCCTCAGCACAAGCCGTTTGATATACTTAAAATGTCTTATATGACTACGGAACTTCAATCCGTCATTTGCTGTTGCTACAATCTGCCTAGTTCTACTTAAGTAATACTCTAATATATCTAACAATTGCTTAATTTAAACTTTAGTACATATGATTCATATATAGATGAATTAGTTACAACTGAGTTATTTCTCATGAGAATTGTAGGTAGTTACGGTCCCACTGTCATGCTCTCCACTCTGATATGACAACAGTAGTGTGATGGTAGCTTGTCACTAAAGATTAGTAAGGAGGTTTCCCTGTTTTACAGAGCCTAGCTGTTTACACCTTGCTGCGTTATCCTGATATTTCCCTCTGTTTACAGGGTCACTTCCAAATACCATCTTAATATACTGATTAATACATTTTGCAGTTGTGGTTCATACATATAATTGCATATTATCTATTCCAGGATAACCAGTTCCTGACACTGCTGTCATGTTATTTACTGCAAGAGAGCAGGGGGTGTGGATAATGAGTGTTTGCTCGCGTAATAATAAATGTGGGTAGCAGATGCTGCTTTTTTTCAAGCTCAGGCAGACAAGCTCACAGCACCACCCTGCACACACAATGTTTACTTAGCATTCTAGTCACCTTGACAGGCTGTTATTTTATAGTCAATAATCACACCTATTACTCTCAAAAATCTGTAACATGTACAAATAGTGAGTTTGTCCAAGCATCTGCCTCTCTTTGAATGGGTGGCAATAAACAATGCTTTTAATGCTTACATGGCATGTTATCTTGCTTATCTCCACCCAGCCCAAAAAAGCGATTAACTGGTGGAAGTTGAACATCTTTATGTAAAAAAGGAAGATATTTTACCTCAGAATTTCTTCTACTCACCAGAGTAAGTGCTCTGTGACTCTAAGCTACTCTTTTTTCTGTCATCTGCATAGTGAAAAACAGCCAATCAGCTTCATCAGTGGTCTAAGGCAACACTTTGCTTTGCTGTGATCTCATGGGATTTCACCATAATCTTTTCATACTAAATTTATTTAAACTGGGGAGGAAAATAATGTAACAGTGCCATATGCCAAATGCACACTCCCTTGCAAGTCCTGGGGCTAGCATCCTGATTGGATGCTAAAAGTCCCTTTACAATGTGATGAGGACATTTTGAGAGCTGTTCATGTGATATTGTCAACTTTGTGCAGATATGCTGCACCACTTTCAAGTGATTTAAAATTTGGGTTTTATGTCCCTTTAAGTAATGAGGGAATTTAGCCTAGTGGCAAAATAATATTTGTATGGGATTAACATCAAGATTGAAATCTATCCCAGGATCTTTGTACTCATTTGATCATTCACTATAGGGAGTTGTGTTAATTCACCCCAAAGCTTTAAGCAATATAAATAGAATACATGTGCACAAATATAAGTTCAAAAGCTGAATGTGAAAAAAAACAATTATCATTGCAAAGTTACTCTTGTGCTCTGTCAAGATATGTTTGCGTCTAAATTATTTTGTTCTATTTCATGTTACATCTTCATTTGATTATAAGTCACAAACCTTGTATTTTACGCATCTGTATCAAGAATAACTGTTGCCATGGCAACAATTATGATACCTTAATTGAATACACATAAAGTCAGAAAGCTTAGTCTTAACCATCATATTAATGCAATAAGAACATATCTTGAAATATAGATGAATAACATTGTAAGATTCCAGTTTGCTAAATAAAAAAGACATTATTTGCACAGTGAGTTAATGATGTAAAGAGAGTGTGGGCAGTAAGGAACAGGGGCCTTATAAAGTAAGCATGGTATTTACTCCTACGCCTGCTGCCTAAAGTGTATAATCACAAACAGAAACTTTTCTTGGCAGCAATTTTATTTTCAATAATATTTGGTATGCAAGGTTGATGGTATTAAATACATCCCAATGAACAGGCAATCCAATATGATTCAAAATATTTTTTTGGGAAATGTATAGAAATATCAATACATTGAATTTTCTATCATTAAACTTGCCAAAAATTTTAGAAAAGACTTTTGCTTTTAACATGAATTTGATTGGTAGAATATATATTTTAAGAACTTTGCATAGAAAATATAAAAGAGTAGCATTTCATCTCATATTTGGCATTAGTGAAAAGACAAACATTTCCTGAAATAATTTTAAAATTACAACAGAAGCCTAAAAGTCAGCAACTCTCAGGGTTATTGTTAGATTAATCTGTTTGGCATTAGAGTTAACTCTTTTGGTAGTCAGATAGTGCCAAGTAAAATTTCTGCAGTTAGTATAGTGTGTGAAACTATTTTAAAGCGGCACTGAAGACAAAATGAAATGGTTTAACATGCAATAAAAAAATTTCCAATTTGCTCCTATTATTAAATTTGCTTTGTTCTCTTGTTAAACCTAGGTAGGCTCAAAGGAGCTCAGGAATCTACACATATCTTTGTTTCTCTATGGGCCTGATAATCAAATATTCTCCATTTTGGAGAGATATTATAGTGCAGACTTCACAGGGGCTGAACTCATTCAAAGCTAAGAAAAAAGCCAGAACCTGGAAGTCCCAGAGAGGTGATTCTAGATTTATTGAAAAAATGATCTAAAATGATCCTCCAGTACTGAGAGATCTCTCACAAGATTCTAAAGAGGCAAATGTTGCTGTACTTCTCTGAGGCATTTCCTTTATTTCTGTATGTGAAGGAAAGAAAAGCCCATTGCAATATAACACTGCATAACATAAGAATTTTGTTACATTTACATTTTGAGCTCTATATTTTATACCATTTTGGTGCTGATGGTGCACAAATAGTGGAGTTTTTCATGTAATTCTGTGCTATACCAATAATAATAATAATAATAATAATGTTTTTGTTTTAGGTCTTAAAAAGGGCTAAATTTATACAGAGGTATTTTGGATGGCACTTGAGCAGAACACTTTACTCACCCCTTGAAACAAAAGCAAAATGACCAAGCTAAAAGAGCATCCTCTGCTACCGTTTAAATTATAGGGTACATTAAGTTTTGCCCCTCTTGCTTGGCTAAAATATTTAACCATCGACTTGTAATACCAGATTTTGCGTTATACTTTGCATGGGGTCACTATCAATTCTGCTTGCCTTGTAATCTAGCCCATCATTTTTATAAAAAATGAATGGTTGAAAAAGTACAAATTTATTTTTATTGGCTTCAATTAAAATGCATGGGAAGTAAACAAGCATAAGCACAAAGCACTTGAGACCACTTTGTTTATTGCTACCCAGACGCATTTCGACCGGGGTCATAATCTAAGTTTTATGTCTATTGAACCTTTTCCATGCATATCAATTCAAGTATGGAAATTGTCCCTATCAGCCAAGAATATGTTTACTTCAGTATCAGTTGTGCACAAACATTTATTTTTGCTGCTAGCAACAATATACTGTACATCTGAACAGTTTTAGCAACCATTTTTTCATTAAATAATGTTTAATGTGTCTGATAGAAAATGTTACTTAAATATCTCTTTATAGGAATATGGAAGTCAAATTAAGCCATCATGGTTTATACTGAATGAACAATTAGACATTATCTACTTTTCCTGAGCGCATACTGAGATATGTCTTAAGCATTATATGGCAGCCGTGTTTGCAACAATTTTTATAACAATGTTATACACACAGTTTTCAAGACACTCCTGGTCCTAGATGCAATGGCCCACATTTAAGAAAGACTGGGTGAACAGGGGCATACATCTTTGCCCCTGTCTTGTGGGCAGCAATCCGATGCCGTATTTACCATTGCACACTATTGCAAGTGTGCAACCCCGCCCTCTGCTCACACACAGCCAATCACGCACAAGCCAAGCAGGAGCTATCAATATCTCCAGTTGGAAATGTCCGTGGGGATTGACATACGCCCCAAAACAGATGGTGTAATGTGTTAAGAAACAGCAGTCTGATGACCACTGCTTCTTAATTTTCAACTGTGGGCTCCCTCGTGTGACCCTGTAACCGAAAGGGCTCTGAAGCTGATATCAGAGCTTCTTAAATGTAGCCCAATCTCTTGGAAAGATGCTAATTTTAATAAATGATGCTAAAAAAAACAAGGTTAATTTAATAATAAAAATAAGTTGGATTTTTTTTTAAATTGTAAGTTCTATCTGACTCATGGAAGTTTAATTTTGCCTTCCATTAATATTTAAACACAATGAGAATGTGAAGGAGTAATGTTTATCCCCTTGACTTTCAGGGAGGATCGCAGAGCATTGCTTGTTAATATATTTAATATTACAAATCAGCAACCAATAAATATGTTGTTCTTCCAAAAGGGAGATGTTTCAAACTTTATTGTAATGACAGCATATAGTACTCTTGAAAACTCAAATCTTAATGCAAAGGTCCTTTATAGTGGTATTATACTACTGTTTATTGAGTTATGCATGACCTCTTGCAAAATGTAATCTATTTCCTTATAGTCTAATTATATCAGAGTTTTATATTTGATCCCCTTCCTGCATTTCCTTGAAATTGAACACCGGTTTCATATTATCTTTAATCATAAAGATTCGAGTGGCTTAAGTTCAATTTTACATGAGTCTACTGTTATTTTTTTTTAAATCAATTCTGTAGATTTTCATTGGTTTTCAACATCAGGCATCACTAAGTCTTAATGAATGGGAGTAAAAACATTATGATGAAAGAAAATAAAAATACTTCCTCCTCAGGTTAATCTGACATCACCAAATCAAGCAACTCTATAATTTAATTCATAGGAAGACATAACAACTTTTTGGGCCAGTGATTGTTCTATTCTGCTTGTGGTTAAGCAATATTATCATATTAATATCCAAGGGAATGGAGTCAGACTAGACTACAAAAGTTATACTAACTGAAAGCAGATTCTACAACATGCTATGTGGTAAACATGAGTACCTTGACATATTTTAAATGCATTCTAGAACTTTAAATATGTATATATTGATAAACAGTGCTCTGTTAAAGTAACACATATTTTATCCTATTAATAGTAGGATAAAATGTGTGTGTCTATTGTAGAACACTGTATTTATATATTTTTAAAGTTCTAACAATAATACATTGTACATTCTGAAGAATTAAAATTGTCTAAATATACATTTTGGGCATTACTTTTTTCCATATCACTCAGACGCTACATGTAAAGACAATTGGAAAAAGGCAACATCCCCCATATCTAGCAGTACTCAATTTAGAAACAGCAAGTTTGAAAACTGGAATCAATGATTTTTGGGAGGGATTTACAAAGTTTAATATCACAATTTGTGTAAAGTGATATTATATATGTATATGACTTTTATATGATAATTACTCATAAACATTTTGGGATAGATTACAAGTGGAGCGTTATCATTAGCGCTAGTGAGCATAAAGGCGATCACGAGGTTGCAGTATTCTTTACTCTCAAATCCATATTGCAAGTGGAGCGCTAAAAAATTACCGCAAATTCATTTGTGCAAACTCACTGTAATTTACGCTCCACATATTTTCCACTCTTATTAGCGCTTGTATAACTAGTTGAAAGAAAATGCGATCACGCAAGTGCAATCGCATTTACCAATCAAACTTTTTACGCGACATTAAAGGTCCCGTAAAGAGTTTGTCCAGATTAAACAGTTACACTAAACTACCCTAATCACCCCTAAACTGCCATCTCTGCACATCGCAAACTACCTAAATAAACTATTAACCTCTAAACCACCATCCCTCCACATTGTAATCACTAAACCTTTAACCCCTAAACTGCCATCTACCAAAATCACAATAGCTAAACTAAATTATTAACCCCTAAACCGCCATTTCCCATCGCAAAGTAATAAACTAAACCCTCTAACCTAACACCCCTTAACTTAGCCCAAATTAAAATACCCCTAAATTTACAAAAAAATCCTAACTACCTTAAAAAAACAAAAAACGTACCTGAAAAATGAAATAAAAAACTAAATTTACCTTTAAAAAAAACAACCTAACATTACAACTCCCCCTAATGTTATGAAAAATTTAAAAACCTAACATTACAAAGAAAAAAAACCTAACATTACAAAAAGAAACAACCTAACTTTACAAGAAAAAAAACCTAACATTAGGGACTTTTGAACCCCATTGCCCTAAAGCGATCAAGCTCTTTAAAAAAAAAACCAATCAAACATTAACCCTTTTAACATTATACCCTCCACCCCCCAAAATACAAAAATAAAAACTATCTTAAAAAATCTAAACTACAAAGTGCCCTGAAAAGGGGAATTTAGCTCTTTTGCTGCCCATAAAAAAAACTATTGTTAAAAAAAAAAAACTAACACTAACCCCATAAAGGTACTCACCAATGATGATGATGGCAGCAGTGGTCCATCTTTATCCAGGCGGCAGTCCATCTTCAACCAGGCTGCAGTCCTTCATCCTCCAGGTGGCGGTGGTGGTGGCAGCAGTGGTCCTCATCTTGCAAGCTTGAACATGGAGGTGCTTTTCATGCGGTCTCAAGCCGCACACTTAATAGTGAATACGAGCTACACCTTTTATATGTGGGTACCCTTGCATTCCTATTGGCTAATTTGAAAAATCACATTTTCAAACACCACACACCCGCCAACTTTAGCCCCTTATGCACTGGTTATTTATTGTGTGCCAACAAATAGGGGAATTTTCATGTTTGCGGGTGTGCAATAAATTAGCGCTCCACTTGTAATCTAGCCTTTAGAGTTTTAGCCTTTACTGTAATATTTGATAATGTTAAAGGTAAATTTAACCAATACATGTTTACTTTGCTTTTTTTTTTAAATTATGAGTTAATCAATGTAGATTTATCAATATTTTCAACATAAAAATATAATTTAATAATAATAATTATAATATAATAATAATAATAATAATATATTTTAAATTTGCAAGCACATTTAACTTGAGCTTTTGATAAATATTTGAAGTATATTTCCCTTGCATAAAAAAATGTTTTAAAATAAATATAACCGATATAAACACTCCATAGAACATCTATCAGTCGCCCAGTGCAAAAGAACACCTAAGGACATCTAACTAGGCTCATGCTAAAAGATCAAAGCCATATGCAGCCTTCAAAATTAAAATTAGTTTTGACCAGTACCTTTCATATATTGTGCCCAAATATGTATACAACATTCTATCGTGGGCTCATCTATGATATTGTACACATCCTTTATTATATAATAAGTGCATAGGCCCTACTATATTGTACACTAGAACAGTTCAATTTGTCTCATCCTTGAACTTTTAGTGCCTACTATGCACAGGCTCATGCTACTAAGATTATCATAGACTCTGACCTACTAATAAGTAGAGCAGACCAGTCTTTCACAGAGATAAGTACAACAGACCAGCCCTGCACAGAGCAGCTTAACTTTTCCAAAAAATCCTACCATCATTTATTTATTACTTAAAATCCTCTTGCGGGGGCGGAGCTTAGCCACGCAGGCGAATGGCTGTGCATTGAGTAAGCTCCTGAATTCTTAGGCAGTACAAATAAATAAAAATGGCAATTTCCTAACTTATTTTCCCTAAACTTTAAGGGATAGCTTGGCTTATCACCCTGCCTGACAGGTCTCTACAATCCCAGGCTGTTTACTCTAACTATACTCACAAGAGGAGTAGAAGCGGTGGGGGCCTGCATTGGGCGCGAGGCTTGGGGCCTGCTATAACAGCGGCGGACACTGATCATCGCAGCGCAGACGGAAGTCTTAAGGCAACAAGAGGTCTTGGGAACGGTGCGTGGGGAGGTTCTGCCACATCTATCACTGTCGGGTGAGACACTTACTTTGCTGCCCGTATTGCCGCAAGGCCGCATCGAAGCCTCACCCCCCGCGCACCGCCGCAAGAGCATACACGCTCCTGGGTCTCGATAGCAGTAACCCAGTGAGCGGCGGTTAAACCCTACGCACAGCATTCACACTCAGCCGGGATCAGCCTCACCTGCTCTATCGCCTACATGAAAAGCTGTGTAGCAGCACATCACAGCTTTTTATCCGGTCAGCCCATAAAACACTAAAAGCAGCGGCCATATAAAGAAAAAAGAAGAAAGAAAAAAACTTTAACACTAGCTGGAGTGGCAACTCTCCTCTGGACATTCCTCCGGTGCACTACTGAATTTATTAAAAGTTTATTACCCCCCAGACAAAGGGAGAGGGGGAGGAAAGACCTATTTAAGAAAATTATAAAATAAGGAAGACAGACAGAAAAGCAACAAAGTACAAAAACCTAAAAAAAATAAAAAAAAATCAAATAAAAAAATAAAAAGATAATACAATAAAAACAAAATAAAAAAATAACAGATATCGTTAAATAGCCCTCCCAACACAACAGCAGTGCAGACAGGCAGATAAACCCAGCATTTATAACCCCTTCAGGCAGGGGATTTCTCAGATATGCCTTGCAAGAAACATATCAATAAAACAGACAAGGGCACGCCAGTTCGCACTTTAAGTGGATACCTAAAACAGGTTGAGCAGAACACCATAGAGACCACAAGTGACATGGAATCCAACCAAAATACACCACAGCCACCCCTGCAAACGACAGACATACATGCTATGCAGCACATAACAAGAGAGGACTTGCAACACCTCTCCTCAAAAGAGGACATTAGAAATGCGATGAAAGAAATGCGTGACATGTTTAATGACCTCAAGAAAGATATCAAATCATTGGACACCAGATTGACGCATTCTGAGACCAAACAAGCTGAAACCAATACCTCGGTTACACAGATGCAACTAGAGATCCAGCAACAATCTGAAACTATACAATTTCTATCTGAAAAACTAGAGGACTTGGACAACAGGGGGCGCCGCAATAATTTAAGAATCAGAGGTGTGTCGGAAACAATACACCCACCAGCAATTGAGGGGTACCTGCAGAGCCTGTTTCGCACACTTAAAAACACCCCAACATCCCCTGAACTGCCATTGGAACGTGCCCACAGGGCGCTACGAGCAAGACCACCTCCTAAAGCACCTCCCAGAGACATTATAGTCCGCTTTTTAAATTTTAAAGATAAAGAGGAAATACTTCAATGTGCACGCACCAAGCATCCAGTCCAGCATGCAGGGGAGGACTTGCAGATCTTCTCCGACCTTTCACCAACTACTTTGATGAAGAGAAGGGAATTGACCCCCATCACATCGAAGCTGAGAGCTAACAAGATTCAATACAGATGGGGCTTTCCTGTATCTATAATCGCCACACGGAACAACAAAACAGCAATTTTCCACCCAGGAGCAGATGCCCAGACCTTCTTGACCAGCCTTCTGGTGGAGGACAACACGCTCTCATGGGGTGCTGATTTGGGGGCCTCCACTTCGGCTCCCTGATAGTGTGGGAAAAATCAACATACACCGTTTGGTAGGACAGATTGACATGCTGCCTGATCGAGTCAATCCAGTATCCTTTTTGAGTTATTGACTTGGGGGGCCGTGGTGTCCCTTCTTCCTGGGTTATGTAGAACATATTGGCCCATGGTCGGACAGCATTCTCACAGTTATTTTGAACCTGATATGTGCCCGCTTAGGGCCTATGACATATAAAATAAAATAAAAAAGAAAAGAATAAAGATAAAAAGAAAGAAAGGCTTTTTTTTTTTTGAAGCTGCTATATCTGTTGGGCGGTTACTACAATTAAATGTTTATATGTGAACTTGGCCTGGGCCATTTGCACGGGCAACTCTATGCAACAATGTTAGTGTTTAAAAATGTTTATGTTTTGTTCAGTTAGGCATTTTCTTAGTAAATATAATATTTGCCATGTTTATCCTGTCTCTCTCCCCCCCTGCTCCCCCTTTCCACCTTCTTACCCTCCTTCCCCCCCCCTTCTTGCCCCCCCCCTTTTTCCCCCTCTCCCTATTCCCTCTTTCCCTTCCCTCTCCCTCCTCCCCCTCCTCTTTTCCCCCTCCCCCCCCCTTTTTTTTTTCATCTTCTCTTCCCCTCCTTCACAACCCTCCCCTCTTGCCTATTCCCTTCCCCCCTCTCATCTCCCCATCTGCCCCTTCCTCTCTTTTCCATTTGATTTCCCTTTCCCCCGCCTTACCCCCTGTTGCCATACCCAAGATACTTCCAGGGAGTGGAAATTCCTAAGCCCTGGAAAACTTTAATAAGGTAATATTGATTGTACTTGCCAAAGGATTACTCTCCCCACTTTGCCTCTCCTGCTGCACGAGTGGTTTATCTTAACGACTCGGGCGGTTGTTGTTTCTTCCTTTTTAGAGGTTCTTACTTTTCTATCCTTAAAGTCTACTTCTCCTCATTGCCTGAATACTATCAGGCATCCTCCTCCTTTCTCTACATCTTCCTAGTGCTCCGGACACAGTTGAAATATATTTTTTCTCTTTTACGCTTATTCTCCAAATTTTTTTTTTTTTTTTTTTCCCTTTTCTACCCCTTCCCCACCCTCCTCACACAAAGATGACTCTTTCACAACGCAAGTTCAGTCTACATAGCCTCAACCTCACCACGATCAATGCAAAGGGCCTGAATGATCCGGGCAAGAGATCGATAGCATTAAGAGAACTTAGTAAATTACACAGTCACATTCTTTTTCTGCAGGAAACTCATTTCCGTAGGGGCAAGGAACCAAAATGGAACCCTAGGCAATATCCTACGGCAATATTTGCCTCTGGGAACTCTAAAAAATGCGGGGTGGGCATTCTTGTTCATCACTCTGTCCCATTAAAAATTACACACGTAGAGAGGGACCCAGAAGGCAGATTTTTACTTCTAACAGGCACGCTTTATGATCACCCTTTGACGATAGCTACACTTTATGCACCGAACTCAGACCAACATCACTTTGTGAAAAAAATCTCAAAGCTTGTCTTGGATCTAGCTAAAGGCCCTTTCTTCTTATCAGGAGATCTTAACATACCACTTGACGCAAGTATAGATACTTCTAATGGCTCAACCAGCATCCCCAGTAAAACTATTAAATCAGTTAAGACAACCATAGCAGACTTACAATTACATGACGTTTGGAGAACAATCCACCCGACAGATAAAGATTACACATATTTCTCACCTCCACACAACAAATATTCCCGTATCGATTACTTCCTATTTGACTCAATCGGAATGGATATGGTTAGTAATTGCTCAATAGGCCCAATAACATGGTCGGATCATGCCCCTCTAACCTGTAATATACAATGGCCCGACATGCCCCCCACAGCTTACATTTGGAAGCTGGACGAGTCTCTTCTGGAGAACCCAGAGGTAAAGACGGATATACAGAAGTCTCTCTTAGATTATTTATCACATAACGACCCTTCACATACATCAATCACGTCCTTTTGGGAGGCTCACAAATGTGTCATTCGTGGAATATTTCTCAAACATAAGGCCCGCCTGGTTAGACTGCAAAACCAGAAACATAAACAGATCCTAGATAATATTGCACAACTAGAAACTACTCACAAACGTGACCCTAATAACAAGGTGGTTTACAAGTCCCTAGAGAATGCCAAAAAACAACTCAGTAAACACCAACTCGAGGTTCTGCATCGCAAGATGCTAGTAACAAAACAACACTACTACAAAGGGGGCAACAAGCCAGGCAAACTATTAGCTAGAAACATACGTAGGCAGCAACTAAAGTCGTACATTCACCACATACAGGACACAGACGGCACAATACTGAAAGGCAGTAAACAAATAGCAAACTCCTTTCACGACTATTACACTAAGTTATATAACATCTCACACACGCAAGATGTCTCGCACCAAGCTAATATCACATTGCACAGACAAGTGTTAATAGATGACTACCTGGCCTCCATAGACCTCCCCCACCTGGACGATAAAGACAGGGACTCTCTTGATGCCCCTATTACCGTTGAGGAACTCTCCCAGGCTATAAGGGATTTCCCTGGTGGGAAGAGCCCTGGCCCGGATGGATTTACCCCCAAGTACTACGGGACTTTCCTGGAGACTTTGGGTCCCTCTATGCTGACACTATTCAACTCACTCATGTACAACCCTATGCTTACTAGCTCAATGCTGGAGGCTCATGTCGCGGTTATACCCAAGCCGGGTAAGCCCCCTACTTCCCCTGCCAATTTCCGCCCTATCTCGTTGCTTAATTCAGACGTGAAAGTCTTCGCCAAGATATTGGCAAGAAGACTTAACAAATTTCTCCCTGCCTTAATAGATTCCGATCAGGTAGGCTTTATACCTGGTCGGGAAGCGCGAGATAACACTAACAAAGTGATTCAGCTGATCAGCCATGCTAAAAACAAGGGTATCCCTCTGGTCCTTTTTTCGACTGATGCGGAGAAGGCCTTCGACCGGGTCGATTGGCTTTTTCTGCGTCGAGTCATGAGGGTGATGAATTTTGGCGAATCTTTCATAAACATGATCTTCGCACTATACTCGGCACCAAATGCCCGAATTCGGGTTAATGGCACGTTGTCGGACGCTTTTAATATTACGAATGGGACCAGACAGGGGTGTCCTCTGTCTCCGCTTCTTTTCGCGCTCTCTATTGAAGCGCTAGCGCATAAAATTAGAGGGAACCCAAGGATCACGGGAATTAGGGCAGGCGATATCGAAGTTAAACAAGCACTCTATGCGGACGATATCCTATATACCCTCACTAACGCGGAGACTTCTGTTCCAGAGCTCCTATGTGAGTTAGAGCAATACGGAAAGCTCTCAAATTTTCAACTAAATTTAACTAAGTCAGAGATACTGAACATTAATACCCCCATGGAACATATCCAGACCCTAGCATTAAATCATAACATTACTATGGCTTCTTCCAAACTAAAATACCTGGGGATATACTTGTCCGCTAACCCTGCTGACCTCTTCAAAAACAATTATTTAACATTGAAAAGAGAAATAACCAATGATCTGTCATCTTGGAAAAATAAAATGTTATCGTGGTTGGGAAAGATCGGTTTAATTAAAATGAATATCTTGCCACGCATATTGTATATATTTCAGACAGTCCCTATTTCATTGCCCAGTGACTTCCTAGCACAACTACAGCGCTCTCTAGAGCAGTTCATATGGCACGGCACAAAACCCAGGGTCTCTAGGAGGACTCTGTACCTCCCGCGCGAGAGGGGCGGTTTGGGGTTCCCTGATTTGTCCAAATATAGACGAGCCATACTATTGCAAAGACTAATTGAGTGGTCACGAAATACACCACATAAGCAATGGGTCAGACTTGATGGTCAAATTTTCAAGCGACACAACATAGGCGCTATGGCATGGATTCCCGCGCTAAGTCGCCCTAGGCTAATACTTAAATACCACTTAACTCTCACTACCCTTCAGGAATGGGATAGATTGCTGGCCACTAGCAACCATATCTCATCGACCTACTCCCCAATGATCCCAATTATAGAGAACCCTGAGCTCCCGTATCACGTTTTGAGCACTCGGCTGGGCTCTGGTTATAGTCTACGCGACGGAATCTTGCACTTTGCACTTGAAACGGGGAAGCTTCGGTCACAGAGTGAACTAGCGGAACGTCACGGGGAACTTTTTCAATCCTGGCTCAGATATCACCAGTTATCGCACTTCCTACTACACCACAAAAGCAGGGGGAACTTTAGTAGAGAGCTCACACCGTTTGAGGCTCTCTGTGTGGATAATACCCCACCTAGGCGGCTGATATCTAAAGTATATAAACTTTTGCTCTTACCACCAGATGTCGAACTACCTACTTACACGTTGGCTTGGTGTGGAGATCTCAACAATACAATAGATGAAGAGGATTGGATTAGAGCGTTTATTTTAACAAAACGGTCTTCTGTCTCGGCGGTTGTCCAGGAAATCCACCTTAAGTTATTGACTAGGTGGTACTACACTCCGGCGAAATTACACAGGCTCTTCCCAGCGGGAAGCCCTTTGTGTTGGAGAGGTTGCGGTGGCCATGGCACGCTTCTTCACATTTGGTGGGCATGTCCCAGACTACAAGGCTACTGGACGGCCGTATTTGAGACTATGTCACACAAGTTACAGACTTCTATTCCACATACACCTGAGACATTGCTACTTCTAAGATTACCTAAGACCAGAGATGACCCCACTAAGGCCCTTATGCTGATCATGCTCACTGGCGCCAAAAGGCTTGTTCCTCGAGGGTGGAAGTCTTCACGGATTCCCACCCTTGACGAATGGTGCTCCTCAGTAGAGGATTTGCTGAATCTGGAAAAACTACATTACATGAAAATTAAAAAACTAGAAGCTCATGAGATGATGTTAGCAATCTGGAGGGGTACCACACTTTAGTGTCCTCTGATGAGCAGGGTAGCACTCACTTCGTAAATACCTGCCTGCCATGAACCAGAATAGTAGACAACCCCCCCTATCCGTTTTCCCTGGCTGCCCCCCCCCCTTTTTTTTTTTTTTTTTTTTTCTCTCCCTTGTAGGATATACCTTCTATTCCCTTTCACTTCTCTCTTTACTCTTTCTTATTTCTGAACTCTTCTGAGCACACAATCTACTTTATAAGTTCATTACTGATTTGAATACTTCGAAATCACTATAAATTATAAACCTATTAAAATTGTAAAATTATCAAGCTTTATCAACTTGTTTAGAATCAAGGACTGATACAGACATTCTTGTATGTTATTATTCTGAAACGAGAACATCTACCTTCTTTGCCAGGTGGAACATTACTGGGCCCTTCATTTCTGTATATGTGTCGATCTATGATATCAAGGGACTGACAATGTGCTTTTCTTCTTATGTTTAATCCTTCCCCTGTACAAAGAATTGTATTGTGTAATGATGGATCTTACTACTGTATCATTGCTTAAAATTCTTAATAAAGCTTGTTTGAAAAAAAAAAAAAAAAATCCTCTTGCACTTTCACATTAGAGTGAACCAAGGAAGGCCCTCAACATTCTACAACTAAATCCTTAAATCACTTTGTTAAAGAGACAGGACTTACAATCCCTTTTTGTTAAATCAATATTCACCTTGTTATAACCTGTATAATACATTATATATATTTTTAAACATGAGTCTTCATACATCTTCAAACTAAACAAGCAAATTAAATTTGCTGATGCAAATAAAGGCTCATGCAATACTTATTTTAAGAAAAAGGATAAAAAGAAAAGCGTAGACCATTCACTTACAGATTGTGAGGATGAGGCCACACCTGACAACCAAAAATCATCATCACAACCTACTTCTCTGGTCTCTCCAAAACCTAATGAAGATAGTCCAGTCACTCTTCAAGCAATCAAAGCTCTCATCAGTCAAGTCAAGTCTTGCATAAAAGAAGAGTGTACTGATTTGAAACTAATAAGCTGGGATTTAGAGTGGAGACACTTGAAGACGACCGCAAAGAACTTGTGAACAACAGGACAAAAATGTTGCAATCTATCTCACACCAAAGATCACAGATCTTGGACCTAGAAACTAAGCTAAACGACCTGGAAAACAGAACCCTTTGGAACAACCTTAGAAGTTCCAGAAAATGTAACAGGAAAGTTTTAGAGATACCACTGGAAATAGCACATCGCTCTTTATGACCCAAACCCATTGACACCCAAACCCCCAGGAACATAATAATTATCTGTTTCAGAATCTTCAAGAATAGATCCAAGATCTACAACTTTGCACAAGCTCAGCAAGCTTTCTCCTATCTTGGAGCTCAAATACAAGTATATCAAGGCTTCATGGCTCAGACTTTACAGAAACGACAGTCTACTTGAGATCCCTCAAATTCACTTATTGGTCTAGATTATGAGTGGAGCACTAATTATTGCTCACGCTCGTGTGCTAACTGCGCTCAACTTCGTATATCAAATGTATTACAAGTTGAAACTAAAAAGTTTTGCTTGCGAGCAAACCCAACGCAAGCAAAAAGCCAAACTTACAATATTGCAATCACATTATCGTATTCTCTCTTAGACTTCAATGGAGCATGAGAAGAGGAAATTAAACTAACACCCTCCTTGCATGCAAACCCGATATTAAATATTAATATTTCACATTCCAATGTTCTTGACATTGAAAAAAAATATGTTGTATTTATTAATAAATACATATTTCTACATATATCTAATGGTATTTGGGTAAAAAAAAAAAAAAATATATATATATATATATATATATATATATATATATATATATACTAGCAAGAAATAAGCACTCTCTGGTTTTGTAAAACAAATAGTATATTTAACTAGCCTGACGTTTCGAGATATTCACCCCTTCCTCAGACCAGACCATCACGCTAGTTAAATATACTTTTTTTCTTAGCCTATTTTTTCCACCCTGGTGCCTACCTGACCAGTTTGGTTAGAGTGCTTATCAACCTAAAGATTTTTTTATATATATATATATATATATATATATATATATAAAACACAGGAATGGACTGCACTCACAGACTGGACTGGTTACACATCCTAAGCCACAGCAAATTCCACAGCCCTGAACACTGACAGACAGCTACAAAGTTCATCTGACATCTGATGAAGCCCTGAGTTCAGCCCGGAAAGGGGGAGGGGCGAAACGCGTAGTGTTTTGAACAAGACACAGCGTGGAGGACACCAGCATGGTGAAAGAGCTGTGAAGTTGGCAATATCGATTCCAAGTGTTTGGGCAAGTGAAGAGCTGCATTGGCCGTATGCATCACAGTAAGACACACCCCGGAAGAGATCCTGTCAGGTAATACCCGCTGAGTGTGTGAAGATAGTGAAGGTAAGCCTTGCAGAAATAAGCCTTGCACCCTGAAGATTTCTGTAATACCTGCATATGTGATTGGAGCATTTAACAGTGATTTGCCACACTTTGACTCTCATACAATTATTTAGAATCCGGTACCGGATAAGAAACATAATCATTAAGGGAAATCAAGGACGGCATCTTGTTTATTAATGACCGGAGCATGTTTTTACACTCAAGTGCCCGGTAGCAGAGATGAACTTTCTCATGAGCCGGCTCCAAACTTCAATATGCTAGCAAGAATCACATTCCAGTAGTGCACTACACTTGTATTCTGTTATTTGCTACCTTTTCAGCAATTGTTTATGGCTGTGTTTTTAATAAATATGTATATGTCCAGCATACCTGTTTAGGATATCGTTTCTATTTATATTGTGTGGGTGGTATATGGTGCGGCCTGACATCCGCTTTAGCTCTCTAGATTTGGTTGAGCTCTCTCTATCTAATTTGTTATATATTAATTTTTGGATTGCCAGCACATAACTTAATACCCATATATAATCTGAGTGCCCCTTAGCCCTAGTAACAATATATATATATATATATATATTTAAGAGCAATGTGAAAACAGCACACACTGTCTGTTGCATCCACCCGGTGCTGTGCTAGAATCAAAGTACATACAGTTCGAGTAAACCCACGCCACGCATAAGCGATAATGGAATTCACAAAGAAAGCAGGCACCACAGGAATATTGTCATAAGCCATTTATAAAGACAAGCAAAGAAACAAGGGCCTTAATCCATTAACATATATATATATATACTGTATATATATATATATATACTCATAAATATACATATGTATATTTTTTTTCTGACACCTGAGACCTCATATCTTTGAGCCCTTATAACTTTCTTATGCAATTTTTAAAAATATAATTTTTATTAGATAGTGTTAATATAAGTGTAACTGTACATTTAAATGTATTTTTTATGTTCTTTGTGCAACTTTTTATTCGAGCGTAACAGTTAACCAGAGCTCTGCAGTTCCAACACACGTTAAATTCAACTGTTACTTTTAAATTGTAATACGAGCGATGCTCCAACATACACAAACACCGGCGATAAACCTGATATTGCTTGCACGAAACAGTTAGTGCTCCACTCGTAATCTAGCCCATAAATGGGGATTCCATTACATGGCCCTCTTTTTCAGCCAATTAGATATCCCTACCGTAGAAAAACCCACTTCTCCCTGTCCACCATGCTCTCAAGTGGCACCCATACCTCTTGAACCTCAAAGGAGAGCTTGGTCTAAACCAAAGAAAACAACTCTCCAAAGTCAAGAGCCCTAATGAGGCTACTTCGATTTAGGACTATCTCAACCAAAACTTTTCTACTCTTCAAGTGAGTCAATCCCTGGTACTTTATTCAACTATATTTTCATTAGTTACTGCAACTGTTTTTGTTATCAATGTACATATTATTACCGTAAATATTTCTTTCCAAGGTTTTTTACACACCATTACTGTAAAGCCAATTGTGTTAATAATGTTATGCCTATCAATCCACTTATATGCCATTCCATTTAAACTGTGTTTTTATTTTTGCTAATTTTTATATTATTAGCTGTGGTTAATGAGTACAACTGCGGTCATTTTATGTATAGTTAAATGTCTTGCTATTCCGTGTATAGCCCACATTGTATTTTGACTTCCAGTTTTGTTCTCCTCTTACACAAGATTTAGATTTACTATAAGACGAGATACTCATTTCCCCTATTAGTCTGGTATTTTCTACACCTGACCTTCCCACTCTACCATTCTTCCCTCTTTATATATTCTCTCCCCAGTTCCTTTCCACCACAGTAAACATTTTTTGCTATTTAACTCCTGCCAACCTAATTAGGGTTTTTGAAGGTAACAGCTTCATATGCAACAACTCCAAAATGTTTGCTTACTAAACCCCTGCAACCTATCTTTCACTTCACTAACATGACTACGACTGCACACATAGGCAAATTCTGTATTGCCAACCAAAATGTAAAAAATTTCTATCAGTAGAGAAGAGATCAATCACTTTTTATAAACAAAATCTAACATTTGTGCAGTTCTTGTCTGACCTAAAATTAACCAGAGAAAAAATTAATAAACATATGATTAAAAGTGCCCATCTGAGATAAATTACTTCTAAAGCAAAATTCTTTGTTGAGAATAAACAAAAATGGTTGCCTCCTTGCTTGTTAACTGAAAAAGAAATGGATTCTAAAAATTTTTATCAGACAAATTTTCAGGCCTAAATGGCATACAAAACACTAATAATGAGGTCATTGGCAATGCCTTCACAAATTACTCTGCTTCTTTATATAATTTATATTTCACAAACTCTAAGTAAAGACCAGGCTGATTGATGACTTCTTATCCCAAATCCATCTTCCAACTTTGTCCGAAGAAGATCAAATCAATGTTGACTCACTATTCACGCTTCATGAAATACTGGAAACAATTAAGTCCTTACCACTCAGTAAATCACCAAGCCCAGATGGCTTCACCCCTAAATTCTGTAATTTGATTAAATTACAATAATTTTTATTAATATTGTAATATTTCAATAATGTACATTGAATTGAGCAATTTTTGATGTCCAATAACCCAATTGCGTGATGCACAATACGCATATTTTACATTCCTATGTTCTTCACATAGAAATATTGTACTTTTTATTATTAAATATATATTTCTATATATATCTGATAATGTTCATATAAAATACATTGTTCTGCATGTGAAGAATTTGGAATGTGAACAATTAATAACTTTTGTCGGGTTAGCGCAAGTATAAGTGGTTAATTTTTCAGTTTGTGTTCTCGTTTGACTTCTATGGGATAATAGGCTAGCAGTTGTTAGGTTTTTCTCGTGCAGAAACTTTTACTGTCAATATGCACTCTACACAATGTGTGAAAAAAGCGTGTCTCTAGAAAAGTTTACACTCGAGTGAGAGCACTAAATAACGTTCCACTCATAATCTAGCACAAAGACGGTAACTACCTGCACATCTCACTACTAAATATAGATATCATCCTCTATGCCAAATTACTAGCCACACGTTTAAATAGACCACTACTGCAGTTGATCCTACACGGATCAAGTAGGCTTCATTAGGGGCAGGGAGGCAAAAGATAACACCATCAGGGTCCTTCAAACACTTGCAACTGTGATAGACAGAGGAACGCAGGAACCTCATTAATTTTGCTTTCTACAGAGGCTGAGGAAGCTTTTGACAGAATGGACTGGGATTTTATGTGGTCTAATTTCTCAAAATTTGGCTTCTATTATAGATTTATCACCTAAGTACAAGCTCTATACACTGACTCTTTAGCCACAGTTCAAGCTAATGGTACTCTCTTATATATGTTCCTCATGCGTACATGACAAGGTTTCTCTGCTCTTTATCACCCCTTCTATTTGCCCTTACAGTGGAAATTTTGCCAATTCTTGTCAGTAATAACCCAGATATTGAAGGAAATGCCTTTGGATATATGCTTACTGTTTGCTGATGATATATTTACCCTAAGATCCCTGAAGACCTCTATACCCCACTTATTGAAACTACTAAACAACTACAAAAGGTTTCTAACTTTTCCTTTAATATGGACAAATCAGTACTCATGCCTGTATCTAAGGAATATAATTATATTAAATCCAATAAAGATTTTTGATAGCAAACTCTATTCACAACCTACGATTAAATATCCTCTCTAAACTGTCAGATCTGTGCCACCTCAACTATATCCCCCTTCAAGTTGAATCTACAAAGCTTCTAGAGACATGGCATAAACAAGGACATTTATCTTGGACAGGTTGCATTAATGCTATTAAAATGATGTTGCTACCCAAATACTTATATTTATTCCAAGTCCTCCATATAGCCCTCCTGAGCCAATAATGAACTTCACATAAGAAACTATTTGAATAATTTTTTGGGCTCACCAAAGTTCCTGATTGTCACATCAAACACTGTACCTATGCAAAGAAGAAGAGCAGCGCATCTTGTACATATTGTGGCATGGAACCTTTCAAACCCCTATAAACCCTGAGTACAATTAGAGTCATCAATTATTGAAGTACCTAACTTAAATTACCTTTTCTGGCTTCCCAAAAAAATTAGACCTCTAAACGCAAACACCAACTGTTTTATTTCAAGCACTCTAAGAGTATGAAACAAACTGATTAGTACTTTCAATAAGATTTCAAACCTTGAATCCCCACCTTCTTGTATGCCCCTTTTATAACAGGCAAAATCTCAAATTTACCAATTTATTTACTGATAAAAGATGGTCTGTTTAAAAATCAGACAGAAATTAGCAGAGAAATAGGTCCTCCCTTTCATACTTGGTTAATTTATATCCAAGCACCTCATGCCATTTTAACAAACCCCTATAAAAAATAGTTTACTGAGGCCTCTCACAGCCTTTGAAAAGTTCTGTATCCCCCCTGTATATCTAAAGCTCATTTATCTCTTATTTACAAATGTCTAAAAGTTTCTCTTCCTAAACACAAACCTTCATATATTGCAAAGTGGGAAACAGAACTTAAAGTGTCAGTAAACCTAAAAAATAATGTTATATAATTCTGCACATAGTGCAGAATTATATAACATTATATTAGTGCTATCGTTATAAAACTTAATATTCCCTTTTAATTTTTTTAAAATATGTCAGTTTTTCAGACCCGCTCTCTGCGCTCTTCTGAGCGGGTCTGTTTTTATTACACAGCGCATCGGGCCAGCTGTATAGTCACAGCCCGGCCCGACCGCGCCATAACACTAAGTGCAGCTCGCTCCTGCTCTGTCTGCTAGCAGTTTTTTGCAACTTGTAATACCTGCACAACCCCAAATGTGAAAAAAAACATAACGTGCATGGTGTTTTTGCAATTGCGAAAAACAGATTTGCTGCGCGACTTGTAATCTTGCCCATTGTTAGATACACAATGGAGTATGGTGTTTAGCGCTATTAAAAAAATCATTAATATCCACTGTGTTTGTTGAACCTAAGTATAAAATATTGTCTAAGTGGTACCACTCTCCACACAGATTGCGTAACAAATTCCCTGGTGTCTCCTACCACTGCTGGAGACAATGTGGTGAGACTGATACATTGGGGACGATTTATCAAGGGCCGAACGGCCCCTGATGCCCCTGTTTCCGCATAAGCCTTGAGGCTCACCGGAAACAGCAGTAATGAAGCAGCAGTCTTAAGACCGCTCCTCCTTAACTGGTCTGCCACCTCTGAGGTTGCGGACATTAATCCGCCTGATTTTATACGATCGGGCTGATTGACACCCCCTGCTAGAGGCCGATTGCCCGCAAATCTGCAAGGGGCAGCATTGCACAAGCAGTTCACCAGAACTGCTTGTGCAATGTTAAATGCACCAGCGTATGCTGTCGGCATTTAGCGATGTCTGGCGGGCATGATACGCTACAGCATATCATATCCGCCAGACAATGATAATTTGGCCCCTCTATCTGAAATCCAATGGTTTTGCCCAACGATAAAACCTAACTGTGCCAAAATTACTGACTTTATCAACAATACCTTAGCAACCAATTTACAACTTGACCCATCTATTATACTTCTTAACCATGTCCCCAAAATAAAGTGTCTATATCATAGGAAATTGTTTCAGTGCATGTTAAACTGTGTAAAAAGACTGATCCCCAGATTATGGAAGAAGACAGATACCTACCTTTTCTCAGTAGATCAATGAATTAGACTAAGGGGCCAATTTATCAAAGCCTCAACCTCAGTGCATTCGCTGGAGTCAATATGCTCGCCAGACATCGCTGCCGCAAATCCACCTACGACGCCCTTATTTATTAAAAAGTCTGTCAAAAACACACGCATCAAGTACGGAGCAATGAGCATCAGACTGTTGAAAAATAAGTCATCGATGTCGCGGATATTCTGTTTTTTTCAACTTTATTTATACCATATCATTACTGTCCATGAACAAGCACATTTCTCTAAATCTAAATCTTTTATTTTTCATCTATTAATGTCCAAGAAATAGCTAGATTTATACCTGAACAAACAATAATATCTCATTGTTTTATTTATTTGTTGCAATGGATACCCTGGCTACCCCGCCAAAAGGGTCCTGCTTCCTCCCTGCTGACTGCAGCTGTGTAGCCACCAAGTGATTATAGCCAGTAGCCAACCCTGATACCAGATAGTATCAGTATTCAGGACCCCACCCTGTGACAGACTCCGGCTACCCCGACTGGGTAGCCCTGCCAGAGGGTCCTTCCTATCCCTGACAACAGGCTGCTATGTAGCAGAGAAAGTAATTATAGCAATCCCCACCCAAATAACTAGACAGACTAGCATTCAGATGAAACAAGAACTGATTTTATTAGGAAACACACACTTCTTTTATACACAAGCAAAGGGTCCCCCATAGAGTCCCAGGACCCAGAGGTGGTGGTTTCGGGTGGGTTACCCGGGGGAGTGAAGGCACTTCTATTGTGTCATTTGAAATATATCATCCCCAGATGCCTCAGTCCAAAAAAGTGGCGTGATTCCGTTACTGGGGACTGGAGTTACAGCCCAGTAAAAATAGGGGGTTTGGGAGCTCCCCTCCAGCAATTCCCCCACCTCTTGTCCTCCCTAGGGGCTACCAATCCCCAAAAGAGCGTATCTCTGGGGCAAAGGGCCGCTGGAGCCACCAGAGGTAAAATTAGCTGGTGTCTGGCGTGATGCGGCTGATCGGGAGTTCCAGGAGCTTGGCCAGTATGAGAGGGGTTAGGCGGGTATCCATTGTGGTGAGGCCGCAGGCACAGGTGCCCGGCCAGCCTAGAAGGGTTTTCCCGGTCAGAGTTCAGCTCTTGTCTGACAAAGATCACAGCAGATATCACAAATCTGGGAAATCCTGTAAGCCGTGAAATGGCCAAATCTGATGTAGAAAGGAGTCAGCCAGGCAGTAGGGGGGTGTGGTGATGCCTGGGTGGTCTGGTATCTGTGACATCTCCCCTCTTCCAGTTCGGCAGACCCAGGCTAGACCCTTAATGGGTTGACCTGGGGCTGTCTGACAGTGGCGACTACACAACAAGAACTGAGACAGGTGAACATGACACCTGCGAACAAGGTCACCATCAGAAATCCAAACAACACTCCAACAGCCTCCACTTCTGGACACCGTTTTTTAGAGGAACACCAAATTACTACCAAGGAGTTAGAAAGGACATCTGTAAAAAGGAATAATTCAAACGTAGACAAGTTTCAGAACCCTATGGAAAAAAGAAAAACCATAGAGGAAAGAGGGGCGGAATTAGAGTAAATGGCAATAAGAAGCGAGAACAACACAAGAGTCCAGGGGAGAGAGTCACCACTAAAGGAATCTACAATCTCAGTACTACGACTTTGACAGATAAAGAAAACTCTGTTCTCAGCTACGGCCTCTCGTTTGCCCCTTCTAAGGGCCTCTATAAACTTGACACATTTGTTAACATAAAACAATTTGTAAGAAAACTTACGCTGAAGCGACATTTTATGAAACTACCTCTTGAATATGACCAAAGAGTCCTTGAACCAAGAAACAGCACACAATCAAACACAGACCCATACCAACACTCTGATCTAAAGCCCAGATCAACTTTTTACAACACTTTAATTAAGGGTAATGCTATTGAATCCTTCGAGACCATTGTATGTAGTGAGCTAAAGAACATTAATCAGAACAAACTGACCAGACACAAACACAACTTATCTAAAAGCCAAATGCAAACTATCAGAACATTAGAGAACAACAGGGGCCTTGTTATCAAACCTGCTGACAAGGGGGGCGGCATCGTAGTCCTGAATAAAGAGGACTACGACACAGAATGTAGAAGAATTCTATCTGATAAAGAAACCTATGAGGTTCTGAGGAGCAACCCCGTGGGAGGCTATAAGAAGGAATTGGACAGGATCTTGGGTGAGGCTAGTAATAATGAAATTCTCAACCATAAAGAATTTAGATATATAAGCGTGGAGTATCCAATCACCCCCCCGTCTTTTACTACCTCCCTAAGATCCACAAAATACTCCACAACCCTCCAGGAAGACCCATTATATCTGGGATTGGGTCCCTATCTAGCAATCTGTCTGAATATCTAGACAAGAACCTCCAAAAATATGTGACACAACTACCATTCTATATACGAGATTCCACCCAGATACTGAATATCCTGGAGAATACAGAATGGGCAGAAGGTTATCTACTTGTCACATGCGATGTGACCTCCCTGTACACTAGTATACCACACGAGGGACGTCGGGAGGCTGTGGAGTTTTTCTTAGAAAAGGATCAAACAGTGCCAGAACTACAGAAAAAGTTCATCCTAGAGGGAATCAGTTATATTCTGACACACAACTACTTCCATCATGATGGGAAGTTTTATAGACAACTGTGTGGTACAGCTATGGGGACCAGGTTTGCACCGAGCTACGTGAACCTTTATATGGGCAAATGGGAACTCATATTTTGGGAATCCTGCCCGGCCGGCGCGGACCTGGTCTCATACCACAGATACATAGATGACATCCTTATGATATGGAAAGGCACCAAAGAGGACTTGGAACACACTATCTGTGTCATGAATAACAACATTTATAACTTAAGATTCACCTGCGAGATCAGTAGCACCGAGATCACTTTCTTGGATCTTAAAATAACAATTGAGAATGGGAAATTGAAGACCTCAACATACTTCAAACCCGTGGACTGCAGCGAGAGCTGCCACCACTCCAGATGGAAGGAGAATATACCCAAGGGGCAGCTGCTTAGGCTGAAAAAGAACTGCTTGGATCCTGTCCTATGGGAAAAACAGGTGGAAGAACTGAAAACACGATTCTTGGAGAGAGGATACGAAGAAGAAAAACTCAATAAGGATATGGAAGAAGTCAGAAGAGACCGTAAGGAGCTTCTCAGATACAAGTATAAGAAAAACAAGATCATTAACAATGCCAACTCTATAGACGGCGCGTTCATAACGCAATACAGCGAAAACAGATGCATTATAGAGAAAATAATAGAAAAACATTGGCATTTGCTAAAGAATGATGATGATATAGGAGAAACACTTATCGGCAAACCGAAATTTATCTACAAAAAATCTGACAATTTGAAAAACATCCTATCTCCCAGTATCCCACACTCAAGAACAACACAAGTGAGAGATGTGTCGGGTAAAAACATCAAAGGCTTCTTCCCATGCCCTAGCTGCAAGGCATGTAAGAGAGGCCTAAAAATTAAGAACTTCCTTTCTCACAACTCCAACAAAAGACATGAGATTAAGGACTTGATAAGATGCAGCAACAAAGGCGTCATTTATATAGTACAGTGTAGTTATGGATTCCAGTACGTCGGCCAAACTTCAAGGTGCCTGAAAGACAGAATTCGGGAGCACCAATTACAAATTGAACATGGTAACACTGACACTGCCTTGTACAGACACTTTGCCATCCACCACAAAGGAAATATGAAAGATTTCAACTACTATGGGATTCAATTAGTGAAACTCAATTGGAGGGGGGTAACCATGAGAAGAAGCTTCTTATATCAGAATCCAGATGGATTTTTGAGCTAGACTGTCTTTACCCTAAGGGCCTAAACAACAAAGAAGACCTCTCCCATCTATTGAATCTGAAATAAGCAGACTTTAATAATGTCCTGAAACCCATCCAGAACATCTATGTTTGCACACAGGATAGACATCTCTGTACATATTGATTATTACAGGACCTAGAACATGACCCTAGAATAGGAGGTCCCTATACTTTTACATTTCTAAATTATTGACATGTCAGCTTCACTCATTCTGATCTCAAAGGAACTTAGAGCCTAACTCAGCTTACCCCCACCCCTCTTTTAAGATTATGAGCACTCTTACATTATTCCCTACTGTTGTAGTGCTGCTTTTACTATACATTTTGATCCTGTCAACCACATTAGGACCTGACAATATAATATATATGGATATATATTTTTTCCTTTCTGGTTTGAGGACTCTTTTAGCTAATGGTTGATCCTGACAAGATCCGTCAGTATTACGAAAATGAATAGTCCCGTTATAACCCTATCTCATAACGACACTAATTCTATAAGTTTTGTATCATTAGTGATTTTACTTGTACCCAGTACCTGAGTTATTGATGTTTTCACCCTTTACATATTTTATATTATTTTAGAGTATTTTCCAATAACATATAATTCTCACATTCAAGCGAATATATATATATATATATATATATATATATATATATATATATATATATACACGTCCTAAACACTTGTGTCTGTTTAGGGGAGAGCCAATTTAGAACGACTAAGATACCGATTGAGAGGTATCCAACACTTTGAGAAACACTATGATATAGGCTAAGAGGTTATACTATGAAATCAAATAGACCAATCCATACTACCTACATCATAGATGCAGGTCTCGAAGGGTTATATGCTAGCCATTTGAGATCTGCAACAGATTTTGTACTCCTCTCTAGATTTAAAACATGGGCATTTATATAAATCACCCTTACAGCCCTTACGTATCAGTTTAGCCGGTTTAAGAGAGACACCACTGGAAACATTGTGGAAATAAATATAGATACTATTGGGAACAATGTGAAATAAATATAGTCCATGATTTATTTATCTTAGCTTGAACAAGCAAGACCCTATTAATTTTTAACATATAGCCCCCATCATCGTTATAATATATTATCCATCCATTGAATAAACCTTTCCACTTGTGTCTGTCACAAAATTTTTGAGGATACTATGTATATTATTGATATTCATATAAATTCATTGGTACAATTGTATATTTCAATCAACCCTCAAATTGTGTATTTCCAATCAGACCACACAGAGATATATGTTTATTTACTATGTTGTTTTGTGTCAGTTTATGTTTGGTCAATCAGATCAGACCTGCTTTATATACAACCCACAAATGAATCCATCATACTCTATTCATTGCTATGCAACCGGATGGTAAATAAGAGTTTCACTTCTGGGAACCTACCGGAAATATACGTCACCTTCATTTCCGGTTTTATGAAACCTCTGACTTCCGGTTGAGTGTAATCGCCCAATTCCGATCAGGATATCAAGTAACAGTGGGCTAGTAAGTAGAACTAAGACTTTTAGATCCTGCCTAAAACCTATTTAATCAAATTGTAGTATGCCTAAATGGAATATTGAATACTTAACCATGATGGACCAATACCGGTATTACACATCCGGTTTAATAGGTTATGAGATCCGGCACATCATTTCCGGTAACAACACGTATTTTGATTTTTTGGCACCAATGACAAAATACTCTGGTCACATAAGGGTATAAAAGAACTTGCTCACCTAACCATATACTAGTCTTGAGAAAGGCCCTATTAGTGGGCCGAAACGCGTTGGCAATATATGGTGAGTTATATTCCTTTCATTTGTCAAGTATTTTAACAGTATTATGCTATGTTACTGTTTTTTGTCCACAGGTTTCCATTTCTATTTTTGTATCACACAATTTATTGACTGGGTCTATAACTGAGGAACACTTAACTTTTTGTATCATATATTTTTATTTTTTACATTTTTTCTATATATTTTTTGTATTTTTACTCTGTTTTTTTATGTGATCACAAAACACCCCCTTGTCGATACGTCACTAGTTTGTGTACACACTAGTTGTTTTTCACCTTTTTGTCAATATTTTTTTAATCGTTTTTTATTTTCCATTTTCAATTTTTATACTGAAGTTTTATACCTTATTTTTATACCTTGTTTTTCACTTTGATGTTCTTCACCTTCACTCTGCACCTACACTATGGATAACAGATGAGGAGAACTGTCACAGCATCAGAATAACAAATTATTATTATTATGGACTAACAGTTTTTTCATACACGCATTTTAATGTATTTTATGATCACTTTCCACACTGTTTGTCTGAGTATTTGATTTTGGAGCTTACATTGTCAGTGCTAATATGATATATTTTTATCTGCAAGGTTCATATATTTTGATATTTGTTTTAATCTGTAAGATTCATATATTTCGTTATTTGTTTTAATCCATTTTTACTGTAACCATGGATCCATGCATATTTATGCAAAACATATTAAATTCTATCAACTATAATTGAATTTTATTAATTATAATTTATACCCACCCCGTATTGAATTTTATTAATTGTAATTTGTACCCATACATTACATTGCCATATCCACCTTTTATGGTTCAGGTCGACTTGTATTTATCATTATAACGAACTTCTGTCTTAGACCTTGCCTTTTCTTAGGCACTCCTCTCTAGCCCTCCTGCTGTCTGACAGTGGTCCTCCACTTGTCAGTTTCAGGGAGAGGTCATCCTATCCCTCCTGGACTTGGGGAATCCATGATGTTTCCCGCTAGCCTCCATTGGGATAATCACCCAATTCAGAGTCCCAAACAAGTTTTCCAAGACCGGCTCCAAAACAGTAGCTCCCCTACAAGTCCCAGTGTCTTTAGGTCCCATGGCCACACTGACTACCTCTGTGACACCCGGCCGAGTACCTGCCGACCCACCCATGAAAAAGCCATTGCTTGCATAGCGTGCCATCGGAGGGCCCTGTAGCTGTCCTCTAGCCACATCTCTGAGTGGAACAGCTCACCCAGTCTGGATAGCCATTCCACCATGGGCTGCTTTCCCAGGAAAGGCACTCGCAAGTCCCGCTAGACCCAGTACCTCTCATCAGCAGTGGGGAGGACACTTCAGAACAGCCATGCTCTTGTTGAAGTGCCTCCCTCCATAGTTGCTGGTGGGTAATGTTCCTCCAGCTCAGCTTGTCCCGTTCTAAACCAGGATCATCCAGCTGGGCCCACATCTCCCGTACTCTCCACAGGAAATCGGCCTCCATGGTTACCGGCTACTGTGGCACTTCTCTTCTCTCAGCAGGAACCGTGTGGTAGAAGAAGATCCCACCACTGCCAGCAAATGTGACAGATACTCCAGATACCCCAACTGGGTAGCTCCACCAAAAGGGTCCTGCTTCCTCCCTGCCGACTGCAGCTGTGTAGCTGCCAAGTGATTACAGCCAGTAGCCCACCCAGATACCAGACAGTACCAGTATTCAGGATCCCACCCTGTGACAGACTCCAGATACCCCGACTGGGTAGCCCTGCCAGAGGATCCTTCTTATCCCTGACAACAGGCTGTTATGTAGCAGAGAAAGTATGATTATAGCAATCCCTACCCAAATAACTAGGCAGACTAGCATTCGGATGAAACAAGAACTGATTTTATTAGGAAACACACACTTCTTTTATACACAAACAAAGGGTCTTATCTTGCTCACTAATCTCCTGCTATTCCCGCCCCTCCAGACAGGCTGGTGCCTGCCATATTTGCCACAGTCCCACAGAGTCCCAGGACCCAGAGGTGGTGGTTTCACAGTGATCCCGGCAGAAGTGGTGGCACTTCCATTGGTGCCCAGATGCCTCAGTCCAAAAAACGGTGTGATTTGTTACTGGGGACTGGAGTTACAGCCCGGTAAATATAGGGGATATGGGGTGTTGAAAACCCCTGGTTCCCAAAGAAGCTCCCCTCCGGCAATTCTCCCACCTCTTGTCCTCCATAGGACTTACCAAACCCCAAAAACTCTGGGGCAAAGGGCTGCTGGAGCCACCAGGGGTAAAGTTAGCGGGTGTCTGGCTTGATGCGGCCGACCGGGAGTTCCAGGAGCCCGGGCAGGCAGAGAGGGGTTAGGCGGGTATCCGTTGTGGTGCGGATGGCCGGCAGTTTCAGGAGCCCGACCAGCCTAGAAGGGTTTTCCTGGTCAGAGATCAGTTCTTCTCTGACAAAGTTCACATATTAATATCAGCAGATATCACAAATCTGGGAGATATCGTAAGCCCTAAAATGGCCAAATCTGATGTAGAAAGGAGTCAGCCAGGCAGTAGGGGGATGGGGGGAAGCCTGGGTGGTCTGGTATCCGTGACATTTGTTATACAAAAAATCTGATATATGATATTTTAACATAAATTAATGTGTATTTGTATTTCTAGAAATCATGATATAACTCATGTTTTTTTTCTTATTTTAAAATGATTATTAATACTAGAATTTGAACATATATCTTTGCACATACTTGTATACATATATGTGTTATGTCAGAAATATTTTCCAAACATATTTACATGTCCCTAAATTTTATTTTGTTCTAAACAATGTTGTCTTTCATATCTCTGTGTTTATTTATACCACTATATGTATATAGTGTAAATATATTATTATTCTGAGGAAGAATTATTGCAAATATAACATGTAATCAGTATCATAGGTATTTATTTGCAACAATGGATATTTTAAGAGCTGGGCGAGGTTTCTCTCTGTGCCAGTGTAACCCTTCCTGATTGCAGTGTAGTTTTAAACACCACCCCTACACGGGTGTTATAAAATGGGCTGGCATATGAGATGACATTTCTTAATGAAAATGAAATTCAAGAGAAGGAAGAAAAACACTGAAAATATCATGAGGTGATTTTATTTTCTGCTGTATCTGACAGTCTGTTAGGTGGACTATCCCTTTGAGCTATCCTTTTAAGATTATATTGGATCAAACGTCAATCGATTTTTAAAATCATGTCAAAATTATGACACTAATGTCAGCATCAATGTTTAACTTTAATACTAATGTCACATTTACATACTTTCAAAGTATAATACACAATGTAACAAATGGCACTTACAAGTTATGATGAGTGATCAATGACACAAGTATCGAGCAATTTGATTCATTAGTGATAATATAAAATGTATATTTAAATCAGATTGGCTGATGTCCTAAATCATGTGATTATCCATTTCTCAATCAAAAGTGGTGGAAAATTTTTCTAGTTTGTGGGTTGATTAGGAGTTAGAGTATTGCCTCAAATTTGGTGCGAAGTATTGCATCAAATTTGCTGCAAAATGCAGTGGGACTTGTATTACATGCGTTAAACTGTGAAATTAGATTGATAAAAAAAATGGAAGTTAGCTATAGTATGTAATGTATTTATTTACTTTGTATATCTTCTAGACCTGCTGCCAGACAGACATTACCAGTCATTAAAACTACTTTTGAAATGAATCTGTCCCTTGAAATTACATGTGATTATAAAATTATTATTTAACATATTATTTAGATACTATTATATTATTTAGATACTGAACGTGCGTCTTTGTTGTCTGTGTGATTTAGAAAGAGTATACAATTGTAATCAACTTTATAATTTACATAAATATGTAATAAGTTTCATTCTCTTGCAGCATCTAACATAATCTTTCTGGGTTTTCAAACTCCCATTGATTTCCATGGCATTCGTGGCCTCAAGGATGGCGGTTTGAACGATAGGTATGCTGTGGTGGAAAAGATGTGAGCGTACCTGTTGAATGTTTGATAAATTGGGAAGAGGGACAAATAGAGTTGAATGTGAATTCAAAACATTTGGAATGACGCAAGCATTGATCTGCGTCGGATTGAGATTGTGGGAGCGTATATTACGTCACACATTTCAACATTTGACGATGTTGATGCTTTGTTAATTATGGCGGATTCAATTTGCGTCAAATATGATGGGAGATTAAAGCGGAATTCATCGTATTATCAGTTGAAGCTTTGATAAATCGGCCCTTATGTGTTATCCCTAGAGAAACTAATTAGCTTATAGCTGTGCAGGGAAGCAAGACTTTTTCCTAAACATTGTCTTCCTATGGGAACAAAGAACTGGCACACAATAGAGTATAGAATATAGCTCTCTTTATTTACCCAGATAATTGTAAAACACTGCTGAATTTTGCAATTATGCCCAAAACAACAATAATACTTTTGTTTAGATATTGAATTTTGAAAATCAGGAGTTGATTGAAGATTGATTTCTCTTATATTTCTTATGTGGACCTGTATACTCTTCCTTAAAGGAACATAATACTCATATGCTAAATCACTTGAAACTGATGCAGTATAACTGTAAAAAGCTGACAGGAAAATATCACCTGAGTATCTCTATTTAAAAAAGGAAGATATTTTACCTCACAATCTCCTCAGCTCACCAGAGTAAGTTCTGTGTAAAAAGTTATACTCAGCTGCTCCCAGCTGCAGGTAAAAAAATTAAAAAAATGAAGAAATGAACAGCAGCCAATCAGCATCAGCAGTGCTGAGGTCATGAACTCTTACTGTGATCTCATGAGATTTGACTTAACTCTCATGAGATTTCATAGTAAGCTTCCTTACCTGATTGGTGAATTAATATGAGCGTGCACGAAGTTCATCCTTTCAGTTGTCCCGGGACAGACATACTAATATGCTGCTTAGAAATCCTTTACAATGGGAGGTGGCTACTGAGGAACTTTTGAGGTAAAATATCTTTCTTTTTTACATAGAGATGTTCAGGTGATATTTTCTAATCAGCTTTTTACAGCTATGCTGCATCACTTTCAAGTGTTTAAACATTTGGGTATTATGGCCCTTTAATCTGCTTCATTCTCAAGGACGTTGTTCCTCATGATTTTGATATGCTTACCTGTAACAGAAAATATGTAAAATTTACATTATGTTTGTAAAAAACCTTCAAGAATATTTGTTCTAATGTTGATGTTTTTGTTTACACTTGTATGTTTTTAAAAACTCTAAATAAAAATAGGTAAAAATAAATAGTTTTTTTATTAAATGGATATGAAAGACACATTTTTTCTTTCATGATTTGGATAAAGCATATACATGCAATTTTAAATAATTTTCAAGAGCACTAGATGGCAGCAGTTTTGCAAGAATGTTATCCATTTGCAAGAGCACTAGATGGCAGCAGTTTTGCAAGAATGTTATCCATTTGCAAGAGCACTAGATGGCAGCAGTTTTGCAAGAATGTTATCCATTTGCAAGAGCACTAGATGGCAGCAGTTTTGCAACAATGTTATCCATTTGCAAGTGCACTAGATGGCAGCAGTTTTGCAAGAATGTTATCCATTTGCAAGAGCACTAGATGGCAGCAGTTTTGCAAGAATGTTATCCATTTGCAAGAGCACTAGATGGCAGCAGTTTTGCAAGAATGTTATCCATTTGCAAGAGCACTAGATGGCAGCAGTTTTGCAAGAATGTTATCCATTTGCAAGAGCACTAGATGGCAGCAGTTTTGCAAGAATGTTATCCATTTGCAAGAGCACTAGATGGCAGCAGTTTTGCAAGAATGTTATCCATTTGCAAGAGCACTAGATGGCAGCAGTTTTGCAAGAATGTTATCCATTTGCAAGAGCACTAGATGGCAGTACTATTTCCTGCTATGTAGTGCTCCAGATGCCTAACTAGGGATAGGGATCTCTTCAACACAGAATATCATAGGAATTAAGCAAATTTAATAATAGAAGTCAATTTAACACTTTTTAAAAGTAGTATGCAGTGTCTGTATCACAAAATACTTTTTAGGCGTTTCATATCCCTTTAAGGATAGAAACATTTATTTAAACAAATGAAATACACTGAGATGTAACAAAGAGTTTAATATGGCTTTATCTATACTGTAAATAACTGGGGATTGAGGAACTTTTATTGTCCAGTAATCTAGTGAGCTTATAAAGTTAATGGACATTCTGTATTGTTCAAGTAGGATAACAAATTCAGTACCGTTCCTCTTTATTTCAGAGATTAATTTCTGCGTCAGTGAATCTACACAGATTTCCTTTTTTATTTCTGCACTGCATGATGTGAAATAAATCTTCTAGTTGTTTAATACAAGGATCAAAATACATGATAATTCAACAGAGGCTTTGTGACTGATGTTTTTTCAAGCAAGGTGGTATTTTTTGTTGGTTTTTTTTTCTGCAGTGATTCCAAAGTGAAATATATTGTCCCAAAGCTCTGCAAAGGTTAAGATTTTCTACCAATAAAGGTTAATCACTGCTATATTTTAATAAAAGCAATTTCCGCTGCTCTTATAGCTGCAGAATAACATTATATATTATGTATTTCAAAATTATATTTTCTGTCTCCTGTGATTTAATATTATTAGTAGTAATAGTTTTAGGGGCATATTTATCAAGCATATTTGTCCTCTTGCTCCATAACTTGTCCGCTGTCGGCATTTATCGATGTGTGGCGGACATGATCCGCTATGTATCATGTCCGCTCGCACATTGATAAATATGCCCCATAATCTTTACTATAGGAAGTTGGAGACAGTCATCTAGCTGTGCACTTAAAAAATACATTGCGCCAGAGTGGGGCCCAAATGTTTGCACTTGAGCGATAAGGGGTTTATCATGGGTGTTTGCAATCGTTGGGCTTATTGCTTGTATTACGAGTTGAAAGTAAATGTGATTGCCTGACCGCAATGGCAATTTACGCTAGAATGATTACCATGACTTCAGAGCTCTGGTTAACTGTTTCGCAAAATTAAAAAGTTGCACAAAACACATACAAAATAAATTACAAAGTATAGTTACACTCATAATAACACTATCTAATAAAAATGATTTACAATAAATATGTTGCACACAAGTTATCAGGGCTCAAAGATATCAGGCCTCAGGTGCCAGGAAAAAAGGCAGGCAAAAGGCTTTAGCATAGGGATACATACTTATACATGTTTAAATATGTATATGTATGTATATATATTTATATGTCTACATATGTATTAATATGTGTATATATGTATTTACAATGTGTTCAAAAGGTGTAATAAGGAGCACTGGCAGCGGGATTCATAAAAACACTAGTCCTTTATTAACACCTTAGTGTCATAATTTAAAAATATCATTAGTTATGACACACACAATGGAACAAAAGTTAGGAAATGGTCAGATAACAGCAACTGACATGTTTCGGCTCCAAAGCCGTCCTCATAAGCTGCTGTTAAGCTCTAAAAATTTTACAGATTTAAAAGCAGCAGGCCATTTCCATTGGTTACATTTTAATTACTAAATAGTTAACACTTGCGGTATTGCTACATTGATTGCAGACAATTAACCCTTTACACTCCCTTTACCTGTCTTAAAATAAATATGAATATATAGTAATGGGGGATCCCATATTAATATTTGTATTTGAAATCCTAAATCAGTAATGGAGAGGATGGCTCATACAGTTTGAAGAGAGTATATAGCATACTGAATTTGTTAAGTCTCAATGCTAGGATGTACATGTAGTGATGTTCATTTGAATATACAGTTGTAAATATATAATCCCACAGAACGGAGTGTGTAAAGGATCTGTTATCAGAGTCCAAAGTTTCTAGTTTAAAATTTAATATTTATAGTTTAAAACTAAAAATGGAATACCTGCATTTGAGAGGAAGGATCAGAAATTTAAAGAGAGTACATTAAATTAAATTTATTGAATTTGCAAATTTTGAATGAAATAATGTTCTGTAGCAAATCCTAATTATATATATATCATATAGTGATTATTAATGGCATTCAAGGCTGTAAATGTATAACCATAAAGAAGTGGGAGTGTAAAGGGTTAATTGTCTGCAATCAATGTAGCAATACCGCAAGTGTTAACTATTTAGTAATTAAAATGTAACCAATGGAAATGGCCTGCTGCTTTTAAATCTGTAAAAATTTTAGAGCTTAACAGCAGCTTATGAGGACGGCTTTGGAGCCGAAACATGTCAGTTGCTGTTATCTGACCATTTCCAAACTTTTGTTCCATTGTGTGTGTCATAACTATGGATATTTTTAAATTATGACACTAAGGTGTTAATAAAGGACTAGTGTTTTTATGAATCCCGCTGCCGGTGCTCCTTATTACACCTTTTGAACACATTGCTAACTTTACCCAGAGTGAGCATGGCAAAGCTTGGAGATTTTCTACAACTCAGAACATATCCTTTTCGCCGGAGGTGAGTTCCGGAGCAAGCAGCAGAAGAGGACAGGAGAGCTGACGTCATCGAATGCATCAGAGGTGAAACCGCGCCCACATTTGTTACAGCCACCTGAGGAGGGTATCGAGGACTTACAGGAGGACGCTGAGAGACGCAGTGAAGCGTCGGATTGGATCCAGAGGAGGATCATCAGAGCGGAGCCTCGGGGCATAAGCAGGCTCTACCTTAGGACCGGCTTGGGCTGTATGGGGTGACGGTAAGAGACTATCATCAAGCACTCTTCACACACTATCAGTCTATGGGGTTATGAACCCAGGAATAAGAGATAATACATAACGAACTGACCACTGCTTGGGTGATTAAAAAGGAATGTATATATATATATATATATATATATGCATAGTTGTAGCCACTTACTTTGGTTTTTGTGAACATTGTGGTATTTGATATATGTATTTACAGCCACACATATAAACACATAAATACATAGGTACATATATATAGGCACATATAAGTGCATTGGAGCCCTTTGCAGTTAAGTTGATGAAAACATGTAAAAGCATATTTATGCAATATTCATATTTAATAGAGGTTTTATCTATGTATTTATGTAGTGTAAACAGTTCACATTCCAATGTTCTGCACATAGCAGAGTATGTACTAAGTATTTATAAAAACATATTCCTATATATATATCTGTATATATCTATACCTATATATACCTATACATATATATATATATATATATATATATATATATATATATATATATATTATAAAATAAAAACATCAGATATATATATATATATATATATATATAGAAATATTATATTTATGCATAAATAGAACATATTCTTGTATGTGAAGAACATAGGAATGTGAAATATTCATGTTTTTATGTTGGGTTAGCGCACATGAGAATATACGATCAGTTTTGCGCAAGAGTTGGGTGGTACATTTTTTCCCACTTTTTTTTCCATTGACATCTATGGAGGAATACTTGAATGTTCACGCAAAATTATAACTTCCGCTTTTACGCTCCCCTGGTTAGCGCAATATCGAAAACAGTTTAGTTTCAACTCATAATACGGGCACAACCTGATGAAGGCAAAAAACTTACTGCTACAGTTAAGGGAACATTCTACACCAGAATATTTATTGTTTTAAAAGATAGATAATCCATCTATTCCCCATTCCCTAGTTTTGTATAACAAACACAGTTATATTAATATACTTTTTACCTCTGGGATTATCTTGTATCTAAGCTTTTGACAGACTTGCATTTTAGCCAATCAGTGCTGGCTCCTAGGAACTCCACGTGCGTGAGCACAGTGTTATCTATATGAAACATATGAACTAACACCCTCTAGTGGTGAAAAACTGTCAAAATGCCCTGAGCTAAGAGGCGGCCTTCAAGGGCTTCGAAATTAGCATATGAATCTCCTAGATTTAGCTTTCAACAAAGAATACCCAGAGAACAAAGCAAAATTGGTGATAGAAGTGAATTGGAAAATTGTTTAAAATGACAGTACATGCCCTATCTGAATAATGAAAGTTTGTTTTGGACTAGACTGTCCCTTTAACTTTGAGAATAAAAACCAATGTAACCAGCAGAGTTACTAATAACTGTCACTCCAAAACTATATCACAGCTTTGTTAGCAGCAATATTTGTAACAGAGTTATTTATTGTGCTCAATACACTCCTGAAACTACCTCAATATGCTCTCAATAAAAGGAGCTAGGTTTTATATAAAATATATGAAGAGAAAGAGGTAAATGTGGTATTTCAAATTGTACTCTTTGGGATGAGGACTCCATTTATAAAGCTATGGATGCAGCATTGGATCTCTTGCGTTTGAGGCGTGCTCATGTGCGCCTGCAACTCCAAGGTAAAGGGATATTAAATGCCTTGAGATTGGATTACAAAATGTTTCATTATATGCAGTAAAAACACTTTGCAATATATTTTCATTATTTTCCTTATTCAATTTTTCTGCAATTTAATGTGGTATTTCCATTTCCTGTTAGAAGTGGAAGTGCATACTCCAAACCTAACACCACTATGTTCCACACAGTCATTGGTTACCACCCATTTACAACCACCCCTGATTGGCCTCTGCAGTGATTGCTGTTTCTTACTGCTTAGTCAATTCCCTGGAGAACCAAGTCACACCCTACACAGACAGTGATGTTCCAGGGCCACCCAACTCTGCCAATGGAACACCAGTGATCCAGACTTTGTACATGGTACAAAGTCACTGGAAAATACACAAAGACACATTTTCTAATGGATTTTTAATGGATTGGAATGTATTCAAATATCATGGAAACAGGACATCTTAACAAATGTAGGTCCAGTAGAGCATTATTCTTATTGCAAAGTCAGAATCATTTTACCACTTGTGTCAACATTAGAAACCAGCATTTAAAAAAGCATTGCTATTCAACTTGCACATGGAAAGTGATACCTTCAGCTACCTACTTCCAAGACGACACAAAGCAAAAACTAGCACTCATATTAGAAGTTCATGGTTAACCATTATACTCAAAAAGGAATTCAATAAACTCTGGAAATGTTAACTTAAGTGAAAACCTCTTTAAGTAAAATCAAATACAATGACAATATGACAGCTCTAGTTATTACATTACAGTTTTTTGGATTGTTCCCTTTGTGCAGTTTGTAAGAAAAATAAAGAGTGACATGTTAAAATTAAGCTATTGTGTTTCTATACCATAGTAATATGTGTCAGGCGATAATATTTCAGCAGTGCCATTTTGGGTCTAGTGGACATATGTGTTAGATAGCTCATTTTTAAAGATAATAGTGTGAGTGATGGTTACATCATTATTAAAGGGACAGTGCACTGTATAATGTTCTCCCCTTTAATGAATCCTCAATGATCAATTATACCTGCTAGAGTGTATGAAATCGTTTACAAATATATCCTTTCCCTTTATTTTTATTTAAAATAGCTGATTTTGGGTCAGATTACAGTTGGTGCACTTTGACTTTTGCTCTTGCGCTAATTGTGCTAAAAGTTAACTTTTACCACAGCTGGGATTGCATGCATATTGCAAGTTTAAAGCCAAAAGTTAGCGTGCAGACGAAAGTCCGATGGTCGCTAACTTTAGGACTTCGGATATTGCAACCGTGTTAACTTCTCCCATAAACTTCAATGGGGCACATTTGTAATATTCTTCACATAGAAAAGAATGTTATTTTTATTTTTTAATATTTATTTCTATGTGCATATATATGATTATTTTTTGTAACATACAGTATATATATATATATATATATATATATATAAATAGAAATAAATATTCAAAAATAACATTTTCTTCTAAGTGAAGAACATTGGGATGTTAAATAGTTCTATGGCTAATAATAAATACATTTATATATGTAAATTATAGAAATTCGCACTAGAAAATAAAAACACAAGAGAGATGAAGAGATCTTTCTTGAACCTTGATCTTTCGCTTCTTATATCGGGTTTCATTTAACGTAACAATAATTTGTGCTTGAATGATATTTGTGCTCATGTAAAAAGAAAGCAGCTTTACTTTCAACTTGCAAATGCTCAGATGCTTGCAGTATACTTGAGGTATCAATGTCTCTCGAGTGCATTTACCACTAGATATTGTGCACACTGTTATGCTCCACTTGATTCTTTTTAAAGGTCATAATAGTAAAAAAAAAGGCAAGTTCTAATTCATTAGAGAATATCAATTTAAGACTACCTACCCTACACTTCTGTATGTTTAACCCCCTCAAAGGGGCTAGACATACAACAGTAGTGCTGCTCAGGACCCACGGAGCACTGCTGGTCCGGAGCAGAAACCACCACTAATCCAATCAGCAGCACTAGTTGCACATCTGAATGTAACAATGTAAATCAATAATTAAATCCATTGTCTCAGTAACAGAGTAGATGTTCCAGAGGTCTGGGCCAAATGAGAAGTGATATAAAAAATTGGAGGATTGGGCAAATGACTGGGATCTAAAGTTTAACACTGCAAAGTGCAAAAACATAATTTATGTAAGAACTTACCTGATAAATTCATTTCTTTCATATTGGCAAGAGTCCATGAGCTAGTGACATATGGGATATACAATCCTACCAGGAGGGGCAAAGTTTCCCAAACCTCAAAATGCCTATAAATACACCCCTCACCACACCCACAATTCAGTTTAATGAATAGCCAAGCAGTGGGGTGATAAAGAAAGGAGTAGAAAGCATCAACAAAGAAAATTTGGAAATATATGTGCTTTATACAAAAAATCATAACCACCATTAAAAGGGTGGGCCTCATGGACTCTTGCCAATTTGAAAGAAATGAATTTATCAGGTAAGTTCTTACATAAATTATGTTTTCTTTTATGTAATTGGCAAGAGTCCATGAGCTAGTGACATATGGGATATCAATACCGGAGATGTGGAGTCTTCCACTCAAGAGTCACTAGAGAGGGAGGGAATAAAAATAAAAACAACCATATTCCGCTGAAAAAAATTAATCCACAACCCAAAACAAAATTATTTCATCTTTGAAAAGAAAAAAACTTAAATCAAAAGCAGAAGAATCAAACTGAAACAGCTGCCTGAAGAACTTTTCTCCCAAAAACTGCTTCCGAAGAAGCAAATACATCAAAATGGTAGAATTTAGTAAATGTATGCAAAAGAGGACCAAATCGCCACTTTGCAAATCTGATCAACTGAAGCTTCATTCTTAAAAGCCCACGAAGTGGAAACTGATCTAGTAGAATGAGCTGTAATTCTCTGAGGCGGGACCTGACCCGACTCCAAATAAGCTTGATGAATCAAAAGTTTCAACCAAGAAGCCAAGGAACTAGCAGAAGCCTTCTGAGCTTTCCTAGGACCAGAAAATAAAACAGATAGACTGGAAGTCTTCCTGAAATCTTTAGTAGCTTCCACATAATATTTCAAAGCTCTTACCACATCCAAAGAATGTAAGGATCTCTCCAAAGAATTCTTAGGATTAGGACATAAGGAAGGGACAACAATTTCTCTACTAATGCTGTTAGAATTCACAACCTTAGGTAAAAATTTTAAAAGAAGTCCGCAAAACTGCCTTATCCTGATGGAAAATCAGAAAAGGAGACTCACAAGAAAGAGCAGATAGCTCAGAAACTCTTCTAGCAGAAGAGATAGCCAAAAGGAACAACACTTTCCAAGAAAGTAGTTTAATGTCCAAAGAATGCATAGGCTCAAATGGAGGAGCCTGTAACACCTTCAGAACCAAATTAAGACTCCAAGGAGGAGAAATTGATTTAATGACAGGCTTAATACGAAGTAAAGCCTGTACAAAACAGTGAATATCAGGAAGTATAGCAATCTTTCTGTGAAATAAAACAGAAAGAGCGGAGATTTGTCCTTTCAAGGAACTTGCAGACAAACCCTTATCCAAACCATCCTGAAGGAACTGTAAAATTCTAGGAATTCTAAAAGAAAGCTTGTAACATAGTATTAATCACTGAGTCAGAGAAACCTCTATGACTTAGAACTAAGCGTTCAATTTCCACACCTTCAAATTTAATGATTTGAGATCCTGATGGAAAAACGGACCTTGAGATAGTAGGTCCGGCCGTAACGGAAGTAGCCAAGGCAAGCAACTGGACATCCGCACCAGATCCACATACCAAAACCTGTGTGGCCATGCTGGAGCCACCAGCAACACAAAAAACTGTTCCATGATGATTTTGGAGATCACTCTTGGAAGGAGAACTAGAAGCGGAAAGATGTAAGCAGGATGATAACATCCACTGCTTCCGCCTGAACATCCCTGGACTTGGCAGGTATCTGGGAAGTTTCTTGTTTAGATGAGAGGCCATGAGATCTATCTCTGGAAGACCCCACATCTGAACAATATGAGAAAACACATCTGGATGGAGAGACCACTCCCCTGGATGTAAAGTCTGGCGGCTGAGATAATCCGCCTCCCAATTGTCTAACCTGGGATATGCACCGCAGAGATTAGACAGGAGCTGGATTCCGCCCAAGCAAGTATCCGAGATACTTCTTTCATAGCTTGGGGACTGTGAGTTACACCCTGATGATTGACATAAGCCACAGTTGTGATATTGTCTGTCTGAAAACAAATGAACGGTTCTCTCTTTAGCAGAGGGCAAAACTGAAGAGCCCTGAGAATTGCACTGAGTTCTATAATATTTATTGGTAATCTCGCCTCTTGAGATTTCCAAACCCCTTGTGCTGTCAGAGATCCCCAAACAGCTCCCCAACCTGAAAGACTCGCATTTGTTGAGATCACAGTCCAGGTTGGCCAAACATAAGAGGCCCCTTGAACCAAACAATGGTGATCTATCCACCATGTCAGAGAGTGTCGTACATTGGGATTCAAGGATATTAATTGTGATATCTTTGTATAATCCCTGCACCATTGATTCAGCATGCAAAGCTGTAGAGGTCTCATGTGAAAATGAGCAAAGGGGATCACGTCCGATGCTGCAGTCATGAGACCTAAAACTTCCATGCACATAGCTACTGAAGGGAATGACTGAGACTGAAGGTGCCGGCATGCTGCGACCAATTTTAAACGTCTCTTGTCTGTTAGAGACAGAGTCATGGACACTGAATCTGTCTGGAAACCTAAAAAGGTGACCCTTGTCTGAGGAATCAAGAAACTTTTTGGTAAATTGATCCTCCAACCATGTTTCCGAAGAAACAACACTAGTTGATTTGTGTGAGATTCTGCAGTATGTAAAGCCTGAGCTAGTACCAAGATATCGTCCAAATAAGGAAACACCGCAATACCCTGTTCTCTGATTACAGATAGTAGGGCACCCAGAACCTTTGAAAATATTCTTGGAGCTGTTGCTAGGCCAAATGGAAGAGCAACAAATTGGTAATGCTTGTCTAGAAAAGAGAATCTCAGAAACTGATAGTGATCTGGATGAATCGGAATATGAAGGTATGCATCCTGCAAGTCTATTGTGGACATATAATGTCCTTTCAGAACAAAAAGCAGAATAGTCCTTATAGTCACCATCTTGAAATTTGGTACTCTTACATAACGATTCAAAATTTTCAGATCCAGAACTGGTCTGAACAAATTTTCTTTCTTTGGTACAATGAATAGGTTTGAATAAAACCCCAAACCTTGTTCCTGAGGAGGAACTGGCATGATTACCCCTGAAGACTCCAGGTCTGAAACACACTTCAGAAAAGCCTGAGCTTTTACTGGATTTACAGGGATGCGTGAGAGAAAAAAATCTTCTCAAAGGTCTTACTTTGAATCCTATTCAATAACCTTGAGAGACAATGCTCTGAATCCAATGATTTTGGACAGATTTTATCCAAAAATCCTTGAAAAACCTTAATCTGCCCCCTACCAGCTGAGCTGGAATGAGGGCCGCACCTTCATGCAGACTTAGGGGCAGACTTTGGTTTCCTAAATGGCTTGGATTTATTCCAATTTGAGGAAGGCTTCCAACTGGAAGCAGATTCCTTTGGAGGAGGAATGAGTTTTTGTTCCTTATTCTGACAAAAGGAATGAAAACGGTTAGAAGCCTTAGATTTGCCCTTAGGTTTTTTATCCTGAGGCAAAAAAACTCCTTTTCCTCCAGTGATAGTTGAAATAATAGAATCCAACTGAGAACCAAATAAATTATTACCTTGGAAAGAAAGAGATAGTAATCTAGATTTAGATGTCATATCAGCATTCCAAGATTTAAGCCACAAAGCTCTTCTAGCTAATACAGCTAAAGACATGGATCTAACATCAATTTTGATAACATCAAAAATGGCATCACAAATAAAATTATTAGCATGTTGCAGTAAGCGAGTAATGCTAGATATGTCAGGATCCAATTCTCGTTACGCTAAATTCTCCAACCAAAAAGTTGAGGCAGCCGCAACATCAGCCAAAGAAATAGCAGGTCTGAGAAGATGACCTGAATATAAATAGGCCTTCCTTAGATAGGATTCAAGCTTCCTATCTAAAGAATCTTTAAAGGAAGTACTATCTTCCATAGGAATAGTGGTACGTTTAGCAAGAGTAGAAATAGCCCCATCAACTTTGGGGATTTTTTCCCAAAACTCTATAGATTTTGCTGGTAAAGGATACAATTTTTTAAACCTTGAAGAAGGAATAAAAGAAGTACCTGGCTTATTCCATTCCCTAGAAATCATATCAGAAATAGCCTCAGGAATGGTAAAAAAAAACACTGGGGAAACCACAGGAGGTTTAAAAACAGCATTTAAACGTTTATTAGACTGAACGTCAATAGGACTGGTTACCTCAATATCCAAAGTAATTAACACTTCTTTTAATAAAGAACACATATACTCTATTTTAAATAAATAAGTAGAGTTGTCAGTGTCAATGTCTGAGGAAGGATCTTCTGAATCAGATAGATCCTCATCAGAAGAGGATAAATTATTATGTTGCTGGTCATTTGAAATTTCATCAGCTAAATGAGAAGTTTTAAAAGACCTTTTACGTTTATTAGAAGGTGGAAATGCAGACAAAGCCTTCAGAATAGAATCAGAAACAAATTCTTTAAAATTTACTGGTATATCATGTACATTAGAAGTTGAAGGAACTGCAACTGGCAATGTACTATTACTGATGGAAACACTATCTGCATGTAAATGTTTATCATGACAACTATTACAAATGACATTTGGTGGAATAATTTCTACACTTTTACAACAATGTTCCAGCAGAAACTTCTGAGGCAGGATCAGATTGGGACATCTTGCTCAATGTAAGAGAAAAAACAACACATGAAGCAAAATTATCAATTTCCTTATATGACAGTTTCAGGAATGGGAAAAAATACAAAAGCATAGGCCTCTGATCCTAGGGCGAAAGAAAGAGACAGCGCAGCCCCACATCAAGGTAGTAGTTTCACAATTTTAATTCACACTCAAAAAGTAATGCACTTACAGACAGGCAATAAAGATATCGCATTAAGCAAGTCCCAGTTCTTTCAGGGATCTATTCAGGTCCACGGCTATCGATACTGCCGCTTCAATGTTGTTTGCAGACAAACAGTCTCAATGAATCAAAGCCGTCCTTGGCTCCGCCCCCAACGCGTTTCGTCTGTGCTATCCAGACTTTCTCAAGAGGAAGTGATGCTGTCCTGCACGCTCCCGTAAGTCACTATTTACATCCGTTTGTGGGTTCTAATTGGAGGATAACTGACCTATCCGGTATTAGTATACGGACAAGCCTCTCGTGTTGTAGGTGATAAGTCCCACTTAGACTAAAGCAAACATCTAAACAATCGTAGCAATATATGGCTATTAGACATTAAAATTTACAATTTAATAGACTGCATAAATTACAAAATACAAATTAATATAAACAGCGTAAAAGTTCAACATTGCCTGATTAACAAATTGATATTAAAAATATTATTAATAATAAAAACCACGACTTTTGCATATTGTAAAAGAAAACTAAAATTTACAAGAAATATTTTACACACATTTTAAAATTACTAAAATTGATAAGAATTCATTTTTCTTTATTCTTAAAAGGAACCTATATAATGAAAAAGAGAGTTAGCACAAAAACAAGATGAAACCAAGACGAAACTAAGACAAGGGATACTAGTTCAGAGCATAAAGGCTTGTTAGTCTATGTCAACATTTAACCCTTTTGGGGCCATACAGTTAAGTAAGTGAATCCATTTAGTTTCACATTTTCTAAGGTGCATTAGTCTCTGCTGCTCGTTACCCACTGTCTGTGGTATGATCTCTAGAATTTTCACCTTTAGACTATTTGGATTTTTATTATGCACCTTCCTAAAGTGTTCAGACAGACTATGGTTCTCATATCCTTTTGTTATATTCTCTGTGTTCATATATGCGGCGTTTGACTTTCCTTTTCGTTCTTCCTACGTAAATCAAATTGCAATCACACATAAGATAATACACCGCATATATGGATACACAAGAAGCTTTGTCTTTAATCTTGAATACCTTGGAACAATCCCAATTGTACACACTATCACCTTTACTGATGAGATTGCACATGCAACAGTTAAGTCTACCACATTTAAAGGTACCTCCTTTATTTATACACCAATCTGAGAGTGTCCCTTTCTTTTTGTTATTCAATTCTCTCAGTTTTGATGGTGCTAAAATATTTTTGATGTTCTTATTTTTCTTAAAGATGGTTACTGGATAAGGCTCTAAATGGGGTCCTAACACAGGGTCAGCCTGCAGGATATTCCAATGCTTATTAAGTGTGGTCTTAATAAAATTAGCACCTAAATTGTATGTGGTTATGAATTTAGCTCCCAATTTTTTATCTTCATTATGGGATTTTCTAGTAGTTTTTATTTCATTATTGCTAAGCAGGAGGTCCTCTCTAACTTTGTTTCTACTTTCAGTTCTTGCTTTCTTAATTAGGCCACTATCATATCCTTTCATTAGAAATTTCTCTTCTAACAGATCCGCTTCTATTTCAAAATCTTTTATGTTAGTACAATTTCTACGGATCCTCAAAAATTGGCCATAAGGAATATTTCTTTTCCATTGGGGTAGATGGCCACTTCCTGCATTTAGGAATCCATTGCTATCAACTTCTTTCTTGAAGTTTTTTTACTGCTGTTTTATTAGTAATTGGATCAATGTAAAGACATAGATCTAAAAATTCTATTTCTTTCTTATGAATTTTGCTTGTAAATTCCAAATTGAAGTTATTGTTATTGAGATGGCTAATGAACTCCATGGCTCTAATGTCACTACCATTCCATACAATGAGAATATCGTCGATGTAGCGCCTATACACCACGACACTCTCACTGTATGGATTGTTGTTCCACACATAGTTCTCCTCGAATGCAGCCATGTAAATATTTGCATAGGAAGGGGCCATGGGCGTACCCATGGCCGTTCCTTGTATCTGCTGATAAAACTTCTTTTCGAAAGAGAAGAAGTTGTGGAACAAGATGAACTCTATCCCTCTGGCTAAATAACTTACTTGTATTGGTGGTAGATCACTAAATCTGTTAAAAAAACTCTTCAAAGGCTTTTACTCCCTCTACATGAGGAATATTCGTGTATAAAGAGGTGATATCACAGGATATCCATAAAAAGTTATCATCCCAAGTCATGCCTTCAAATAATTTAATAGTTTGGGTAGTGTCTTTTAGGTAGGATCTGGTCTTTCTAACAACTGGCTGTAAGTACCAATCCACATAGCTGGAAAGATTACTAGTTAGGGACCCTACCCCAGAGACTATGGGTCTCCCTGGTGGGTTTTCTTTGTCCTTGTGCACCTTTGGAAGGTGATAGAATAAAGGTACAGAAGGACACGAAATCAAAATAAAGTTTGCTTCCTCAGTTGTCAATACACTTTCTTCCCTTCCTTTTAATACAAAGGCATGTAGCTCTAAACTGTATTGGGAGGAGGGATCTTTTTCGAGTCTTTTGTATGTTTTAGTACAATTTAATAGTCTATTTGCCTCATTGACATATGTATCTCGATCTTGGATAACGATCCCTCCTCCCTTGTCTGCTTGTCTTATGGTGATAGTTAAATCTGATTTAAGTTCATCTAAAGCCTTTCTTTCTTGCTGGGTTAGATTGTCCTTATATTTATAATTTTCTTTCTTTTTCAACGTTTCAAAATAACTTCTAAATTCTTCTTTTACAATTTCATTAAAAACTGGGATATAGTTCCCTTGTGCAAAAATGGGGTTAAAACTTGACTGCTTTTTAAAATTACTATGCTTAATAGGAATTTCTTCCTCATATATACTCATATTAAACAATTCTTCCTCATCTTGTTCTACTTCTATGGTGTATGTATTAAGTGAACTACTTTCATTCAAACTTACTAATGTATTTAAAACTTCGATGTCCTGCTGATCAACTTGAGAATGATTAATATCCTTTCTTTCTTCTCTGGACTCAATTTTTAAAAAATAGCGCTGCAAAGTAAGCTTACGGATATATTTCTGTAGATCTATAAATATTTCAAAGCTATTGGGCAGGCTATGAGGCGCAAATTTTAATCCTTTACCTAATAATTTATATTCACTTGTAGATAAAATTCTCTTGGATAAATTAAAAACATCTTTTTTCTCTTGTTCTAATACCTGCCTCTTGATCTTACATTCTCTAACTCGTATCCCTGCTCTGGATCCTCGTCTTGTTCCCACCTTCTTTTTGTGCCCTGTCTCCTCTCCTCTCTCTTCTCCTGCGGCTGATAGTTTGGGTAATGATCCCATTGTCTCTCTTGCTGGTTGTAATTGTATTGGTTTTTCTGTGGCCAAGTTTGTTGTGGCCTGTCCCTCCATAAAAAAGAAGAAGAAGAAGATGATGAGGGAGCACCATAAGCATGAGGATTATTATTGTGTTTAAAGTGTTGTTGCTCTCTTTGTACATAATTATTCGATTCTTTCCTAAAATGTACATTTGGTTTAGGTTTTGCCCCCTGCTCTTTCCATCTAGGAGGTAAAGGTGATTCACTAAGGGCTTGGAAACGGTTCTGAGTCTCTATTTCATTATCACTCTTTTTGCCCACCTTGACCCCATTACTATTATTGCTGTTATGTGTACCATTTGTTGTTTGGGGTACAGATTTTACTTCTCTATTTGGATGGTTCCCTTCTATATATTTGGGCTGCTCACTATCTTGCAGATAATTGCCCCTTTTATTGTTACCTCTTCTTTCTATATGGTTCCTATTATGTATTCTATCATTTTTATAATCATCTTGATCTCTTTTTAATTTTTGTGTTTTGTGTGCAATCAGCTCTTTTTCTAAAGTATCTATTCTATTCTTGATGTCACTATTGATTTTTTTCCATTTCTCAATATCATTAAACTTATTAATTTTTGGAGTTAAATCTTGTATTTCCTTCTTTATATTTTCCAGTTTGAATTCTCTATATCTAACTAATATTTTAATTAGTGTCATAGAACAAGTATGTAAAGCACTATCCCACTCAGTGCTGAACTCTATTTCGTCTAATTTGAACGCAGAACATGTATGAATATTTTTATTGATTTACCAGTGTGCAATATCTATTTAACAACTGTTAAGTGTTCATAGCCATTTGCCATATCATCTAAAGTACTTTAATTTCACATCCACCCCTCTGCCTAGTTGCGCTGTGAATACTTTAAGTGTAATAGGCCTCTGATAGAGAAAAAAGCAAGAGGCAAACATCAATGGGGTATTGAAATAATGATAAAAATTTGGCGCCAAGTATGACGCACAACGTAACGCAAACTTTTTTGGCGCCAAAAATAACCGGAAATGACACACTCGCGTCACTGACGCCGCAGTGTGAAAGGTCCCAGCGTCATGTATGACGCCGGAAATGACGAAGTTGCGTCATAAACGTCTTTTTCCGCGCCCAAAAAAATTTTCGCGCCAAGAATGACACAATAAAGTTTACCATTTGACACACCTGCGGGCCTAATACCCTCAATAGCAAGAAGTAGTCAATTGAAAAAAAGACTAAAACCCCAGGTAAGAAATACATTTCTTAAAATGTTTAAATTCCCCAAATATGAAACTGACAGTCTGCTGAAGGAAATACATGAACCTGACTCATGGCAAATATAAGTACAATACATATATTTAGAACTTTATATAAATGCATAAAGTGCCAAACCATAGCTGAGGTGTCTTAAGTAATAAAAAACATACTTACCAAAAGACACCCATCCACATATAGCAGATAGCCAAACCAGTACTAAAACAGTTATTAGTAGAGGTAATGGTAATTTGAGAGTATATCGTCGATCTGAAAAGGGAAGTAGGAGATGAATCTCTACGACCGATAACAGAGAACCTACGAAATAGACCCCCGTTAGGGAAATCATCGTATTCAAATAAGTGATACTCCCTTCAAGTCCCTCTTACATTCACTGTACTCTGAGAGGAATCGGGCTTCAACAATGCTGAGAAGCGCATATCAACGTAGAAATCTTAGCACAAACTTACTTCACCACCTCCATAGGAGGCAAAGTTTGTAAAACTGAATTGTGGGTGTGGTGAGGGGTGTATTTATAGGCATTTTTGAGGTTCGGGAAACTTTGCCCCTCCTGGTAGGATTGTATATCCCATATTTCACTAGCTCATGGACTCTTGTCAATTACATGAAAGAAATTATGCATTTAGGAAAGAAAAATCCAACTGTTAATTAAAGACTCAATGGCACTTCACTGACTGTTGCAAATGAGAAACGGGACTTGGGAATTATTTTTTCAGATCATTTCAAATTTAGGTTCCAATGTAGTATTGCACCAAGGCCAGCAGAATGCTTGGTTGTATTGGTAGAGGTATTTGCAGCAGCAATGCAGGGGTTAGCAATGTAGGTTATATAGCAATATTGTAAGATCATCTGTTCATATTTCTTAAGTGAACATTTATAAGTGAGGCAAAAAAAGTTATACAAGAATTGAACAAGGATTGGACGAGGGATAAGGCAAGTTCTGTTGTAATACTGAGTTTTATACACTGTTTGACTATTTTGTAAAAATGCTAAATATCTTCATATTCCTTTTTACCACCTTTTGTTTGTTTAACAAACTACTTTACTCAATTACTCCTTACCACTCACCACCTGCACTGCTCATTAGCCCATCTCTCTTAACCTCACCTTACTTTTGTATTCATTAACTTCACACATTCCTAAAGGCTCTCTCTCCCCCTTGCAACTCACTACTACAAATCTGCATCTCATCTCATGTCACTCTCCCTCTTGCTCATACTAGCTGCTTGCGACATCTCCCCTAATCCTCGTCCCCCACATTTTCCTTGCCCTGCACGCCCATGTGTACCCTTCAATAGACTTCAAAAACAAAACTCTGGTAACCCTAATCTCATTCCTCTTGCATCTAAAGCCACCACCCCCTTCACTTGTATACTTTGGAACTCTTGCTCTGTTTGCAACAAGCTCACTTCTATCCATTACCTCTTTATCTCCCACTGTCTCAATCTTTTGGCTCTCACAGAAACCTGGCTCTCTCCTTCAGACACTGCTTCCTCTGCTGCACTGTCACATGCGGGTCTCCACTTCAGTCACACTCCCAGGTTTAACAATAGAAAAGGAGGTGGTGTTGGTATTTTACTTTCCTCTTGTTGCACCTTTCAACAAATACAGCCCTTCTCTTCCCTCACATTTTCTTCATTTAAAACACATGATTTGCTTATTCTCTCCCCTCTCTTTACGCGTTGCAGTCATATACCACCCCCTGGCTTTACAACTCTATTTCTAGATCACTTTGCCGCCTGGCTACCTTACTTCCTTTCCCCGGATACCCATACCCTCATTCTCTGTGACTTCAACCTCCCTGTTGATAATCCCACTGCCTCCTCTGCAAAACAACTTCTGCAACTCACTTCCTCTTTCAGCCTGTCACAATGGACGGACTCGCCCACTCACAGATGGTCACTCCCTTGATCTGATTTTCAGCTATCGATGCACTATCTCAAACTTCACAAACTTAACTTTTCTTCTATCTGACCACCACCTCCTCACTTGTAACATCACCTCCCTCCCTACAACTCTCATTCCTTCTACCCCTCAGACTAAACTTCACAGAAGTATCAAGTCACTAGATCAGCAACAGCTTGATAGCTCTCTTGAACCTCTTCTCTCTTCTATCCCCTCTTTTTCCTGTCCTGATGAATCTATCTGCCACTATAACTCCACCATTGCATTGTTCCTTGATAATCTGGCCCACTTACCATAGCTCGGAAAACATACACTCATCCTCAGCCCTGGCATACTCCTCTGACACGGTACCTACGTAGATGTTCCCGTACTGCTGAGAGACACTGGAGGAAATCTTGGAGTTCTGCTTACTTTCTTCACTATAAATTCATCTTGAACTCTTACTATTCTGCATTTAATCTATATAAGCAACATTGCTTCTCCACTATTATCTCTAGTCTTTCTTCAAACCCAAAACGTCTGTTCTCCACAATAAATACTCTTCTCCGCCCACCCCCGCCACAACATTTCTCTCAGCTCAAGATTTTGAAAGCTACTTCAACAACAAAATCAACTCCATTAGAAATGAAATCAGCTCTCAACAAACTACCGGTCTCCCACCCCCTCAAAAGCTCACAATCATCCAAAACCCACATAGCCATAAATTTAACTCTTTTGCCCCTTGTTACAGAGGAATATGTTTCTGCCCTTATACTATCCTCTCACCTCACTACCTGTCCCCTCGACCCCATCCCCTCACAACTACTCCCCTCCCTCTCTTCTACCCTTACCCCTATACTCATACACATCTTCAATCTCTCCCTCAGCACTGGTATAGTTCCCACATCTCTTAAACATGCATTAGTCACACCTATCCTCAAAAAAAACTTATCTCGATCCAACCTCCCTATCCAACTACCGCCCTATTTTCCTACTTCCTCTTGCCTCAAAGCTTCTTGAAAAACTAGTATATGCACGTCTATCCCATTTCCTTACATTAAACTCCCTCCTTGATCCACTACAATCTGGATTTCACCCTCTTCACTCAACAGAGACAGCAATTGTTAAGGTTACCAAAGACCTACTTACAGCAAAATCCAAAGGCCACTTCTCTCTTTTTATCCTCCTTGATCTGTCTGTAGTCTTTGATACTTTCGACCACCCTCTTTTGATATATACCCTCCAATTCTCTGGCATCTGCAACATGGCTCTCTCTTGGTTCTCTTCCTATCTGTCTTACCATACCTTTAGTGTAGCCTTCTCTGGAGCATCCTCTGCCCCGTTACCTCTTTCTGTTGGGGTACCGCAAGGCTCTGTCCTCGGTCCCCTTCTCATCTTAATCTATACTTCCTCATTAGGTTCCTTAATAAAGTCCCACAGGTTTCACTATCATCTGTATACCGACGATACCCAAATCTACGTCTCTGCACCAGAACTATCTCCTTCCTTGCTAATCTGTGTCACTAACTTTCACTCTCATATCTCATCTTGGATGTCCTCTCACTACCTCAAGCTAAATCTCTCCAAAACTGAGCTCCTTATTTTCCCCCCTTCTTACAAAATCTACACACCCCATGTCTCCAAAACTGTTGATAACTCCATCATTACCCCAACCTCACATGCCCGATGTCTTGGGGTCACACTTGACTCAGATCTTTCTTTCACTCCTCACATTCATTCCTTGGATAAAGCCTGCTGCTTCCACCTTAAAAACATCACTAAAATCAGACATTTCCTTTCACAAGACACAACTAAGATTTTAATCCACACTCTCATCCTTTCCTGCCTCGACTACTGCAACTCCATCCTCTCTGGTCTCCCTAGCTGGTGCCTAGCTCCTTTACAATCCATAATGAATGCCTCTGCCAGGCTCATCTTCCTTACACGTTGCTCTTCATCTGCCGCACCTCTCTGCCAATCCCTTCACTGGCTTCCTCTTGCTTCCAGGATTAAACACAAAATTCTCACTCTGACTTATAAAGCCCTCAATTGCATTGCTCCCCCCTACATTGCAGACCTTGTCTCCCTCCCGACCCCTTCACTCCGCTCATGATCTCTTACTCTCTTACTCTCTTTTTACCTCCTCAAATTCCCCTTTACAAGAATTCTCCAGACAGGCTCCCATCTTATGGAACTCTCTGCCTCACTCCACAAGACTCTCCCCCTAGTTTTAAAAGCTTTAAGTGCTCCCTGAAGACTCTACTATTCAGGGACTTATACAACCTACACTAACTTTCCCATCTCCACTGCTATCCCCTTAAACCCCAAAGCATGTAAGCCCATGAGCCCAGCTGTTTGTAGTCCACCTTCATAAGAGCCGACTACAACAGTGCAACTCTCAGCAGGACCCTCTACCCATTCGATCCCTGTAATTGTTTTTATATACCACCTATGTTCATAGTGCTGTGGAACCTGTTAGCGCTCTACAAATACCTGATAATAATAAATAATAATAAAATGCCACTTTACAGCCCATTAGTTAGGCCTCATCTTGTGTACAGTGTGCAGTTTTGGAGGCCATATCTCCAGAAGGATATAAACAAACTGGAACCTGTGTAGAGAAGAGCTACTAAAATGGTACATGGTCTAAAAAATCAAATGTACCAGGATAGGCCCAAGGACCTAAATATGTATAGCCTAGAGGAGAGAAGGGAAATAGGTGATATGATAGTTGCTTTCAAGTATATTAAGGAGCTTAGTAAAGCTGAGGCTGTGAGTATTTTTCATACAAAGAAAAATTCAAGAGCAAAGGGTCATGATCTCCAGCTGAAGGATAATAGATTCAGGAGCAATTTATACAAACACTTTTTTACAGAAAGGGTGACTGATTCATAGAATAAACTTCCACAAGAGGTAGTAATGACAAACACTGTGTGGGACTTTAGGAATGCCTGGGATAAGCATAACGCTATCCTACAAACTAGATAAGTTTATACTTTTAGAAAATATTGGACAAACTTGTTGGGTCTATGGTTCTTATCTGCTGTCAAAATGTATATTTATATATTTTATTTAAATATGTATTATAGATATAAAATGTTTTGGTGAGAAAATATATTGCATTATTATGTACGCTACCTGCACAGAAAAACAGAAATATACAGTAGCCATATACACAATAAGAAATGTTCACACAGACAATCGTACATATATTTGTGCATACACACACATTGCAATAGATTATATATATATATATATATATATATATTTATTTTTTACACCCACGCATTATAAACACAGAAGTTTAACTGACATATTGTGTCACTGTAGCTACTGCGTGTTTTTACTTCAAAGCAATAAAAACATTTAGACAGTTTTACTCTAGACTAGATTTATTGCGACAAATCAGATATAGCAAATTACAGTTATTTCAGAAAATGATATTTTACACAGTAGGCTGCCTTTTATGTAGTGACAAGATAATATGCAGTGGGTAGCGTATACCTATAATTTAGCCATCACTTCAATTTATCTTCAGCAGCAACTACAGACGGAAAAGATTTTGTTTCCTATAATACACAAATCCAGTCCCAGAGATTCTAGGATACAGAAACAAATATATATTTTTTCCTCCTAAAATAGTAATTCTTTTGGTTGTTTCCAATCCTGGCTGTATGGAAACACAATTAGTGTTTCAGTCAAAGTGACTGACCCAAGCTGTGATCATTTTAAAGAGCTGTATTTTTTAATGTCCTAGGATGTTTTGTTTGAGTTTTGTTGCTTCAAAATGTAACGGCAGTCCGTGAAAACAAATAATACAAGTGATATTTTTTATTTGCTAAGTTCAGTAATGATTTATTATAAATATATCATTTTTATTTTTTGTTGTATGAAATAATTATATGTTAATATGTTTGTGTTGAATTAAAGTGACATTAAACACTACATAAATGCTAGGTAAAACCATGAAGTTAAAGCAAGGTTACCCTGAGAAGATATAGATTCCATTTTTAAAATCAGATGTGTTATTTAAAAAAAAAACTGTTTTGTTTTTTTCACCAGCACAAGAAAATCTTTTTTTCCATTTATTTACTTTTTAAGACAAATCTCCCCTCTTTTTTAATACACTTACTTAAAGGGACAGTCTACACTAGAATTTTTATTGTTTTAAAAGATAGATAATCCCTTTATTACCCATTTCCCAGTTTTGCATAACCAACACAGTTATAATAATATACTTTTAACCTCTGTGATTATCTTGTATCTAAGCCTCTGCAAACTGCCCCTTTTTTCAGTTCTTTTGACAGACTTGCAGTCTAGCCAATCAGTGCCTGCTCCCAGATAACTTCACGAGCACGGTGTTATCTATATGAAATATGTGAACTAACACCCTCTAGTGGTGAAAAACTGTTAAAATGCATTCTGAAAGAGGTGGGCTTCAAGGTCAAAGAAATTAGCATATGAACCTCCTAGGTTAAGCTTTCAACTAAGAATACCAAGAGAACAAAGCAAAATTGGTGATAAAAGTAAATTGGAAAATTGTTTAAAATTACATGCTCTATCTGAATCATGAAAGTTTATTTTGGCCTAGACTGTCCCTTTAATGCCCCTCTTTATATAAATGGCAAAAGCAGAAGGGACTCAATCTATCTATTATCTATCTATCATCAAAATCTGTTTATCTATGTATGTATGTATGTATGTATGTATCTATCTATCATCTATCTATCTATAATCTATCTATTTCTCTTTCTGTCTTCATTTTATATTACATGGTGACCTTGAGCAGAAAATATCACAATATTAAATAGATTAGGGTGGGAAGATTTGTGTTTTTATTTAATTGGCTTCTTTTTCTGTTTTGAGTTTTTAAAACTATGCAAGGTCAGTGTGACATATCCAGTTGACGTAAATGTAACTGTGCAGGTATTATGTATTAACACACTGAACATCTTTGAATGAGAAATGCTATCACTATGTGGATTTCACAGATAATAGGTACACTTCAAGTGAGCTCTTACTCTATAACATTCCATGAACTACAAAACTCCTAACACATAACAGACAATATTTTCAGCATCATTCTTTCAAATTAAGAGATAATTTCCCTTTTAAAGAGATATTAAACTGAAAAATGTCTGTTCTGTTTATGAAAGAGTGCTACTGAACCATGCTAAATATATGTTTTTGCACAACAATTGGTTAAGATAATAAAGCTACAATTGATTTTGAACCAAACAGGAAGTGCTTGTTTGTGCACAACCTTAGGGACATATTGCTCACTGGCTGTTAACGTCACCACCCACAGCTCAGATGGTAGACAGTGATTCTTGGAAGATGCCAAAAAAACTACTTTTTTTTACTACTGAAGCAACAATTGATCGAGCATTTGCTATTTAAGTGTAAGATTCCTTTTTTGCTGCAACAAAATAAAGAAGTCTTTATTGCTATTAAAGGGACAGTTTACCCACATTTTTTCTCCCATTTAAATTGTTCCCAATTATCAATATTTTACCTGCTAGCGTGTATTAAAATGTGATATTAGCTGGAAGTTCAAACTAATTTAATAGGTTGTGGTTTAAAAGCACACAAATAAAACAGAAAATACAATTTATCACACATTTTACTCTGCAGTCATTGAAAATACATTAAGGGAAAAAAAAGTTTACAGTATACTGTCCCTTTAACATTTGGTGATAAGACTAGGGGGTAGATTTATCATAGTGCGAGCGGACATGATACAATGAAGCGTATCATGTCCGCTGCACATCGATAAATGCCGACAGAACACGCTTCTTGTGAACTGTTTCTGCAATGCCGCCCCCTGCAGATTAGCAGGGGGTGTCAATCAACCCAATCGTATAGGATCGGGCGGATTGATGTCCGTGGCCTCAGAGCAGGCAGACAAATTATGGAGCCTGAAGGCTCGTGCGGAAACAGGGACATCAAGCTCCATACAGAGCTTATTAAAACGGCCCCTAGGTGTAAATTCCTGTATACAAAAAAGCAGGAATAAATCCAACAAAACAGACTTACATGCAATGTATAAGTTCTAGTTATGGTTACTGACAGAAAAAGCAGATAAGCAACACTGTACCAAACAGCCACCACTGATATCCTCCACAACAGTCTATAGGCCTGAAAATAAAAGATTTTCCTGCTTGGAGAGAAATTATAGTGCAGAATTCACAGGGGATGAACTCGCTGACCGCTATGAGAAAAAGTGCAGAACCTGGAAGTTCCAGAGAGTTGAGGGATGCCTCCCATAAAGCCCTTTGCTAAGATGAGATGATCTGAAATAATCCTCCAGCATTGTAAGACCTCTCACAAGTTTCTAGATAGGCAAATTTTGCTATACTTATCTAAGAAGTGTTCTCTTCATTTCTGTATGTGAAGTAGAGACAAACTCAGTGCAATATAGGACTGCATCACATGAGAGCTTTGTTACTCTCACACTTTATGATTTGTATTTTATATTACTTTACACTTCCGATTGGGCCCTTTCAGTATTATTACATTTAAGCATTGCATTTAATCTTTTGTATTTTAATGCTTTTAGATTTAGATTTAGAAACAGTACTGATTTTTTCAAATTCAGATTATGTTTTGGAAGTTTCTATGTTACTTTAACAAATAAGGACCATACTTTGTATATTTCTGTGTATGTTTTACAAATTACATTGCAGTCTATATTTGCTCTAAAACTGACAGTTTTAGAAAGTGGGAGGGACAGGGGAGTTCTCTGGGCTAAAAACGACATTTCCCAAGGTAGGTCTAAAGCTCTGTCATAATTCTCATGAAATGTAAGTATTATACACAAGTTGGTCTCACAAAATTATTTTGCCAGCTGTATTCATGTGAAGTTTGCTTACAATTCACAATATACTTATTTAACTGACAGTTATAGTCCGTATATATTCAGTAATATATACTAAACTATGGAGAAAAAAAGGTAATCTCAGTTTAATTTGTATCTGCTGCAAACTGAGCCTTTATATCAGTTGAGCCCCTGTGAAGTTTGCACTATAATTTCTCTCCAAGTAGCAAATCTTTGATAATTGGGCGATAGAAAGTAATGAAGCTCTCTTGGAAACTGAAGCTGTTAGTTTTAAATAGAAGTAATACAAAATGAAATGTAATTTGTAAAAGATAAAACATAAATGTACAAGTATGACCATAATTTCTTAAATTTAGACATAAACTGTCAAAGCATAATCCAAATTTGCAAAATCACAATTCTTAAAGTAATAGTCTAGTCAAAATTAAAGTTTCATGATTCAGATAGAGCATACAATTTTAAGCAACTTTCTATTTTGCTCCTATTATCCATTTTTATTCTTTCTCTTGGTATCTTTATTTGAGCATAATTTTAGGAGCTGGCCCAATTTTCATTCAGCACCTGGGTAGTGATTGCTGATTGGTAGCTACATCAGAAAGTGCTACCCAGGTGATTAATCAAAAATGGGCGGGCACCTATGCTTACATTCTTGCGTTTTCAAATAAAGATGCCAAGAGAATGAAAACAATTTGATAATAGGAGTAAATCCAAAAGTTGCTTAAAATTCCCTGCTCTATCTGAATCATGAAACATTAATTTTGACTAGACTATTCCTTTAATATACTGCTGTATACAAAATGTAAATGTAATAAAACTGATTTTGAAGTCTAAAATTATATAAAATACAAATCACAAAGTGTAAATGCAGCAGAACTCTAATGTCATGCAGTGATATATTGCACTGGGCGTGTCTATCCATAACATACCAAAATGCAGGGAATGCCCCTTGGAGAAGAATAGCAAAATCTGCCTTTTTAGAAGGGGTCTTGCTTTGCTGGAGGATCATTTTATACCATCTCATCTGAACGGAGAGCTTTATATCATCACTCCCTATATCTGAATGAATGAATAACATATGATCTTTAGCCAGATAGACAGCACTCATGTTTGTACAGTAGGGGTTTAAATATCACTGCTGTTGGTATATTATTGTCATTCAAGGGAGTTAGAAAATCCTTGCTTTCTGTTTAAATTACTGGCATCCAATATGAATCAATATTATTCTTGTTTGTGTTACCGTATCTAAGGGGGTTTAAAAAATCTCACTGGGTTACAAAAACCACTACTGAAAGTATGCCATTGATTTTAAATGCAGAATTTTGGTATTGCAAGAATGCAAAGTTGTTATATTACATGTGGAAATGTTCTGGTGCCTTACAAACAAACCACCAATTCCACTATTTGAATCCCCTTTATCAATTACATATCTTAACTGCTTCTAGATTATCTCAAGGCTCCATTGTAATTGACTGTTTAGCCAACAATACTCTACAAATAATTTCTTACTCCCGTACTTGTGCAGTGCTAACCACAAAAACAAAACCATTGGGTGATTCACTAACAAGGAATATTTCCTCAATTTGCCTCACTACCATAAGACCCTCCCACAGCAAAGTATTCCCCCCCCAAGACACACCCTTAATGGGGCCCTATAAAGTATAAGTTTCTCCCTTAATTATGATTCAGCATTCTAAAGTTGTTTCTGCTCTTTTGATTGGGGCTGAAGAAAAATGGTGCAGAAACAGTTATTACAGTATGAACCTTTGGAATTCTGTAGGTGTTATCATCTAATGATTTGTATTCATATTTTCAGGGGGTAAGTAGTTAAAGAATATCCTTAGGTACATGGATCTCTCTGAGGGCTAATGATCAAAAACTTGCTGACATGGAGATAAATCAGACAAAATGTGCATGTACTTTTTTGAGCATTTATTTCAATATATGTGTCTTTTTTTGCATCCAGTAAATAAACAGTTCACAAGCTAAAATTTGCATTAATTTTTAAAAAATTTTAAGGAACCTTGTAGAACTAACAAAACTGCTTAGATAATCTCACCAGAGAGGAGAGCTATGGATCATTGGCCTTGAGTATTGAGACAAATTGTAGTCAAATAAGGGTATTGAACACTGTGGTGGGGCAATCATGTAGGGTGATGTCCTTTGGGCTAGTGGAGTTTGCAGTAGCAAATCATTTAACAGGGATGCATTACATAGAGTATTAAGTGAGAAGAGTGATGCAGTAGTTCCTTTAGGTGTTTAAGTGTATTGCAGTAAAGGGGTTGTGTAGGGGTTGTCTCTAAGAAATTGAGTGGGTATTATCAAGCCTGCAGAGTGATCCCACCTATCACTCCAATTTCCTGGCCAGTAGTCTTCTTATCCCGGTGTCAGGTGAAATAATAGGTAGGAAATTCCACAGCCAAGAAATACTCAAGGACCCAGAAAAGGAGATTGAAAACTAAAAAACAGTCTATACAAGGCCAAACGTTATGACAGGCAGGCAGGTGTTACACAGGAAAAGGGATAGCCAAACTCACGGTCAGATTCAAAGCCAAGGTCAGCAACAGAATATTGCAGTACCAAGGGATAAACCAGATGAAGGTCAAGAAAACAGCGTGTCCACACTAAATAACAAACAGTGTGCATTAACAGCGCACATGAGTCTCCACAGTACACACAAACTACCATAGCGTGCCTGAGTCTCAGTATTGCTTTAAATAGTGCAGAAGTGTCAAACAGACAACTCTAACAGGTATTACTGTAAGGATCATCCATGAGTGTCCTTTTCTAGTTGGGGTGGATTTGTTGTGGGGCTGGGAAGTGAGTCAGATAAGTTAGGATTAACTGTGGTGGAGGGAGGTAACATGGTGCCAGGGCAGTGGGGCCAGATATAGATTTAGGTTAACTACAATGTAGAGAGGTCACATGTGAGGTTGGGCAGCAATGGTTAAAAGAGGTAGCAAGATGGAGGGAGCCAAAATTATAAAGCTTGATTGGTTAGGGATAATTATGGTTGGGCAGAGCTCTTTTAAAGTTAATTAAAGTTGAGTCAAAATCAATTAGGAATAGATTTTTTGAGGAGAAGCTGTAATATATAATGCTTATATATTTTATTCTACGTACAGTATTAAATGTTAATGTGGATATCATTCAATTCTATTGGCTCTGGGTTTCAGGCAGACTTGCAGCAGTGTAATGACATAACAACAGATCAAGGTAGCCACTAGTCATAATGACAAAGTATGGCAAGCACGGGGTACTATTATTCATTTGTTTAACCTCTCTTATAGAAAATGACTCCTGTCACTATTACTTGGCATCTGTTGCAATGAGACTTTTGATTCACAAGCTATCAATTGCAGTGAACAAAGGATTTAGCTACTAGAGAGTAATTATCATAGGTTTTTATAGATATTTTTACGGGGGACAGGGGGCAAAAAATTAAATATAAAGGACATAATATTAGTGGAAACTTGCAGCAAGAGAGAGTTGGCTCACTGCCATTAAAAGGCTGATTCAGGTAGGTGCTTTTACTTAGATATATATGGGGGCCTATCTATTAAGCTCCGAATGGAGCTTGAGGTCCCGTGTTTCTGGCGAGCCTGCAGGCTCGCCAGAAACACCAGTTATGAAGCAGCGGTCTAAAGACCGCTGCTCCATAACCCTGTCCGCCGGCTCTGATGAGGCAGACAGGAATCGGCAGAATTCAACCCGATCGAGTACGATCGGGTTGATTGACACTCCCCTGCTGGTGGCTAATTGGCCATGAGTCTGCAGGGGGCGGCATTGCACCAGCGACTCACAAGAGCTGCTGGTGCAATGCTGAATACGGAGAGCGTATTGCTCTCCGCATTCAGCAATGTCTGTCGGACCTGATCCGCACTGTCGGATCAGGTCTGACAGACATTTGATACATTGGCCTCATGGAGTTAAATACAAAGGGGTATTTACACCAACTTGCAACCCCTCTTCCAAACATCTCATTAGGCAAGCTGTAAGCGCTGTATATAGAGTGCCAAGTCACAACTCTCCTTGCTTGCCAAGTTTACTGTGAATTTTAACTTACAATAAAAACACAGCGTAATATTTTTCGGTAACTTAATCATAACCACTGGCAGTGCATTCCTCACTACAATTATCAGTTTATCAATTCATCTAGACAATAAATCAAGCAGAAATACCAGCAGGTATTTTTTGTCAGGAACTGAATTTCTATAACATGGGGATAAACGGTAGAGGAAGGAACACAGTAGAAACCAACCAAACGAAGCCAAGAATCATATCTGGTTATTAAACTGCTGAATTTCCATTTAATTAAATGTAGGCAACCTTCCCAGGAGCAGGACAACATTTGAACTTTTATAGCATTTTTCAATTAAATTCAATTTTTCCATTGAAACAAATCTCAGGGAGTTATTAAAATTATGTAAAATATTTTCAGACTTCTGTAGTTATGTTATTTTTGTAAACTCTGTTCCTACAAATTATAATTATGGTCACATCAACAGTTTTATAGTTTATTATTTAAATTTGTTTAAATGTATTCCATTTGCGTTCTAGTAATATTAATTTGCTGTTTTTGCTCTGTGTTTCAGCTCTTTAATTAGTGACCCACTGACCACAGTCCAAACAAATCCCACAGGCCTGGATGAGCCTTTTTTTTTAACATAAGTATTTTTTTAACAACAATCTTCAGTGCATACTCCAGACATCAGAAAACAAAGGGGCCGATTTACTAAATTGCGGACGGACATGATACAATGTAGCGTATCATGTCCGCTGCACATCGATAAATGCGGACAGCATACGCTTTTGGCATTTATGATTGCACAAGCAGTTCAGGTGAACTGCTTGTGCAATGACGCCCCCTGCAGATTTGCGGCCAATCAGGATCTAGCAGGGGGTGTTAATCAGCCCGATCATATAGGATCAGGCGGATTGAAGACCGCAGCCTCAGAGGCAGCGGTCATAGACCGCTGCTTCATAACTACTGTTTCCGGCGAACCTGAAGGCTCACGCGGAAACAGGGGCATCAAGCTCCATTTGGCCCCATTGCCTGTTAAATTCTACACATTGATTGTTTGATCAGTGTTGCACCTCCCTAAATCTGTTCTTAATTGACATCATAAAGTAGCTAAGACACTTTTCAAATTGTATTTCCCTGGACTGCAAAACAATGGAAATTTTGCAAACAAATGACAATTCAAATGCCTTCAATATATTTATATATTGTATGCAGCCAAATATCATATCATATAAAAAAATGTGTTAATTTGTTTTATAAACTTCGGGTTTCTAACCAAAATTATTTACACATATCTACTGCAGTCATAAGACAAATGGTTGTAGAAGCTTCTCGGGGATCCCCTTAGTTCAGAAATATCAGACATGCATGGCATTGCCATTGTTTTTTTGGTAATTAGAAGGCCACTATTATTTCAGTTGCGCACCACACTTCTGAAATTCCAGGTAGTGTAAGGTAAATATTTGCTCTAGTGTAGGGATTACCCTCCTAACTGACACCTCCCACCTCAGGATCCCTAGCGGATCCCTCAAAAACTGCTCCATTCCCCATACACACTGATTACCACCATTTTAGGTATTGGCAGACAGTATGCCAGTATGCAGTTTAGGTTTTTTTTATAATTAATTTTCTGTAGTGTAAGGATCCCTCTTCACCATCACACCTCTCTGCCAGTTACAAATGACTTATTTTATTTTTAATATTTTGCTATAGATTTATTTTCTGCAGTGAAGGGATCCATATCCCCTTCCCCCCCTCTAAGCAATTTCTTCATTTTTATAGACCCTCCCCCTCCAACTAATATTTTTACTTTACAGTAGTGCAGGAGACCCATCCCTCCCTCTCCACTGACATATTTTGGGCCATAATGTAGGAACCCAACCCATCCCTCCCCCCTCCCATGATGGGCAAAGCACCCCTCTCCTTCCTTCCTCCCACACCTCCCATGGCACCATCACAAAGATTGTTAAAGTCTGTAACGTTCAGCAATCCGGCAGATGCCTTCTGCCTCAACTTGCCCCTCCCACTGTCTAAGCTGACAGTAGGGACTGCAACCCGCACCTATATGGTGGACAGAGGTACTACGTCAACACAGTATGGTGGGAAAAGTACCTACATCCATATGGCACAAGAGTTTAAAGGGCCATGATAGTCAAAACAATGGCATGCTGTAATTTGCTAGAATATGTCATTTTAGGACTATTAACCTTACACTACTGTATGTTTAACCCCTGGCACACATAAATGGGGAACTCAGTATTCTCAGAGAGTCTGACATTTCTCAGTCATGCAGTGACTGGAGGGGAAGGAGAGTTACAATAAAGAGTACAATACACACAGGGTGCTGCTCCCCTCCCCTATAATATGCACATCTGCTCCTCCTAGTTACTTGATACTTTGAATTGCAGCAGCAAAGCAAGTTCTTCCTTGTGATACATCTTTTTGTCCAAGAAATATTCTTCTAAGTTTTAGTCTTTTGAGGAAGCAGCAGATCTGTTCCTTAACCTTTTGGAGAATAGTCTATAAACTGTAGTGAATCTGTTTTTATCCTTTTAGCTTAAGCACATTCATCACACATTGGGTTTATTAATCCTCTCAAACAAGCATATACCACTTACCTCATTATGATTGAGGTATTTAAATGTGAGTAGAGTATCCTGTTTAAGAGAGTTCCTATTTTGTTTGAAAGAAAACTGCTTATAAGCCTATTGTAGACTTGTTAAGCTGAAACCATAAGGGGGAGGAGGAACTATATTTCCCACAATGCAGCAGGGTGCAGACTGTGGGGACAGAACAATGCTGCTAACTACAAACAACAAAGAGATACAGTTCTATCTCATGAAGTTCATTATAGTAACAATCTATTAAAAAATTAAACACATACAGTAGCTTATCTAGAAAAAGTCTTACAGGTTTTATGCCAATTACAGGTCCATAATCATGGGTAACCTCCAAAAGAAGACAACAGGCTACAAAAACATGGAGAGGGACAATATGTGTGCTCTGGTAGACTCCAGTGGCATAATCAGATATGAAAATTAGTGCACACTATGATATGTTTCAATATAGGTAAGTATGTGGTTTACTCACTGTAACAATATTATTACTGTACCCCATACATCTCAATATTTTCACAACAGTATTCTGGGAGGTGAGTGGGGGCAAATCATGGGCAACCTGTGAGTAGTGTCAGATGGGTAGTGACAGAGGGGCCAATTTATCAAATCGTCAATCGGCCCCAATGCATCTGTTTCCGCGCAAGCTTTCAGGCTCGCCAGAAACAGGAATTAAGAAGCAGCGGTCTTAAGACCGCTGCTCCTTAACTCGTCCGCCACCTCTGAGGCAGTGGACAGCAATCATCCCGATCGTATACGATTGGGTTGATTGACACCCCCTGCTAGCATAATAAAAAAAATAGCAGAAATGAAGAGATCACTTTTTAAAGAATCATATTTGTAAATGAGCAAACAAAAATACTTCTGTGAATTCAAAATTGTACATTATTTATCTGTCAGAATGGGTAGATTAAGAAAAGTACTTTTGAAAGGTTGACATATGTTTGGGGTCCCCCCCATTTTCCCCAACCAAGAACACCATTAAAATCTGTCAGCTATACTTATGGATTTTGAAAATGCTGTACTCTATATGGTCTTGGTGGAACCATAAGCTGTGGTACTCAGTCTCATACAATTAGATCTGGTCAAATGCAGAATTTAGGCTTGCTTGTATGTATTTAAAAGTTAAATCAGATGTAGTGTAAACTGAACAGTGTTAAGTTAACCTGTATCATTTGAAACAAGCAATGAGCAATCTTAGCCTGAGAGTATAACATTTTATGTAGATGTAAAAATCTCAGATAAAATGCCTCCTGGCATCTGGAAAGTCCTTGCATAAAGGGGCAGTAAACTGGAATGTAATTAAAATATATTTATACATTAAAAAATCAATTTGTGTATTGAGGAGGAAACATTTCTGCATGGTTTTAAATATAGAATTTCTACAGCATTGTCAAATAATCATAAAATACACTGCTAAATGGACCCCTGACCCCACCATACAACTACCACACTGAAGTTAAAATCCGAAATTGCACAAATAAATAAAAAACATTGGCGACAGTGCAGGGATGGTGACGTAGCTACAACCCAAGAGGTGTGTATGCTGTGGTCCAATCCAAACAAGTGGATTCCGGCAAACTGAAACGTGCACTGTTGGCGGGGTGCCAGCCAAGAAAAGAGCAGAGCCAGCTCCACAATGCAAACAGCTCCACAATGTAAGTAAAAACTTTATTCTGATAGTTTAAAAACTTACAGGACTCCACCTCCTCCTCCATTTGTAATGCTTGCATCGTGCTGTGTACATTTTTAAACTATCAGAATATAGTTTTTGTTTTTACTTACGATTGCTGGAGTGCTGCTCTTTCTACTCGTTTAAATAAAAAACATTTACTAAGTGATCTGCCATCTGACTCAGGCACATACTGTACAAACTGAAGTGACAAATCTGTCTCACACTGTGCATAGTGGTTTAGTGCACACTCAGAAATCCTCTCAAATGCTAATGCTTTACTCCTTGTAATGACATTTCCCCATGCTCAATAGCACTTTGCTGTAGCGCCCTCTGGTGGCTGCCTAAATGTAAAAAAAAATTTTTTAAATAATAGTTTTGCTTGCTTCATGGGGCCCCCCTGGCCCGCTGGGACCCTGACAGGAGTCACCCTACTCACCCCCTGATGGCGGCCCTGCTAATGTTATAAAGTTGTGCAAAAAAATTATTTTGTTTACACTGCATGGAATTCTGTTGGAAAGACCCTAGTACAGGAGTGTAAAAACCTAGGCCTCAAAATTGCTGGGACTTTCCCCCTAGATATTAATATATTGCTTGATATTTATTGGTTGCAGTTGTAGTACATTAACTGCGTTTAGACTTTAACATTAAGGAACAGATTATCAGTGGAGCACTATTTAGAAATTTAGCTTGTGAGCTAACTGCACTAGAAGTAAACTTTTTGAGTGCGTCAGGTTGCGCTTGTATTACAAGTTAAAAGTAAAAAGTTATTGCTAACCTGCCTGCGCAGAAAGACGAACTTAGAATATCATGCGTGCATTAACCTATTCCCCCCATAAAAGTCAATGAAGAAAAAAATTAACCAGAGCTCTGTAATCATTCTAGCATAAATTGTGATTGCGCTTATGCGTTCGCATTTAATTTCAACTTGTAATACGAGTGCAATTTTACTTGTGCACAAACGAGAGAACCCAATATCGCTGACGTGCAAATGCAAGTGCTCCACTTGTAATCTGGCCTTTGATGTGTAGTGCGAAAATCTTATAGAATTATAGGATATGAGGGAAAATTTCATATACGCCCATGGAACGCCCATGTTCAGCCCATTTTACGAAAAAAACACAATTATACTTTGTATTTGTATTTTTAAGTACATATTTCTTGCTTTTTTTTTTGCACATCCAGTGTACATAATTAATACGATTTATTCCTGTGAAATCTACCTATAAATTGTATGTTTTATATAGAATACGATTTTTGGTGAACAAAATGAATAGTTACAAAAGACTCACTAATTGGACTCAATAGACGGTCAATGCAATTCAACAGAGTGCATAGATGCAGCCCAGATCGTGATGTCATCAGTGGGCAGAGGTTGGCAGCCATTTCAAAGTAAGACTTCAAGATGACTAAGGTGTAGACTGTCCCTTTAACCCCTTCCCTACTGGGACTTTCGGAGAATAACTTGGCCAAATACTGGAGAATGTTTAGCATTTTGCTATCACTTCATTTAAACAGAAATAGAGAGATGTTGTTTTTTTTGTTTTTATTTATTTACCGGTTAGAATTATATATATATATATATATATATATATATATATATTTGTTTTTTAAGTAGACAACCCAAGATATTGATCCAGGCCAATTTTGGTATAGTTCATGCCACCATTTCACCACCAAATGCAATCATATAAAATAATTGTGAACTTTTTCACAAACTTTGAGTTTCTCACTGAAATTATTTACATACCGCTTGTGCAATCATTGGACAAATGATTGTAAAAGCTTCTCTTGGATCCCCTTTCATTCAGAAATAGCAGACATATATGGTTTTACCATTGCTTTTTGGTTATTAGAATGCCGCTAATTACAGCTGCGCACCACACTTAATCAGGTAGCTTGTAAGGTTAAATTTAGCTATAGTGTAGAGATTACCCCCCACCTGACAATTCCCAACCCCTGATCCCTCCCAAACAGCTTTCTTTCCCCCTCACCCCCCACTGGATACCACCATCTTAGTTACTGGCAGACTGTCTGCCAATATGAAGATTTAAGCCAATTTATTTTCTATTTTATGCAGAATAGGATCCCCCTTTACCCTCCAACCTCCCTGCCCCTCCAAAACAGCTCTATAACCCTCCCCCCCTCTAACTAGCACCTGCCATCTTAGGTACTGGCAGCTGTCTGCCAGTACCTTTAAAACACTTTTTTTATATAATTGTATTTTTAATTTTCTGTAGTGTAGTGGTCCCCCCTCCAGTGATCATTAGTAAGGGACCCCCACCTCACCCTTGTAGCTCTCCATCCCTCCCTCTCCCTTTATTTTTCATTTTCTGCAGTATAGGGTCATCCCCTCCCTCCCCCTGCCTCCTCCCTCCCCCCTCCACTGCTGGACCGCCCACCTGCCTCCCGGATTCCCTCCCATACCTCCCGCCGGCACCAGCAAATGATCATTACAGACGGTGACACACACAGTTTCACTGTCAATAACAATCTGGCATCTGCCTTCATATGGAATCGATCATGTTCTGGTTCCATATCAAGACAGATGCCATGAGCTCAGGAACTCAACAGCCAAGACTGCAGGAGATTTCTGCAGCTTCGACATATATATACTTCATGCGGTACGATAAGCAAAGTACCACACTACGTACAGTATATATATCCTAAAGGAAAAACAAATGTTTCTTTAAAGGGCCATAATACCCAAATGTTTAAACACTTGAAAGTGATGCAGCATAGCTGTAAAAAGCTGATTAGAAAATATCACTTGAACATCTCTATGTAAAAAAGAAAGATATTTTACCTCAAAAGTTCCTCAGTAGCCACCTCCCATTGTAAAGGATTTCTAAGCAGCATTTTAGTGTGTCTGTCCTAGGACATCTGAAGGGACTAGCATCGTGCACTCTCATATTATTTCACCAATCAGGTAAAGGAAGCTTACTATGAAATCTCATGAGAGTTAAGTCAAATCTCATGAGATCACAGTAAGAGTTCATGACCTCAGCACTGCTGATGCTGATTGGCTGCTGTTCATTTCTTCATTTTTTTTTATTTTTTTACCTGCAGCTGGGAGCAGCTGAGTATAACTTTTTACACAGAACTTACTCTGCTGAGCTGAGGAAATTGTGAGGTAAAATATCTTCCTTTTTTACATAGAGATGCTCAGGTGATATTTTCCTGTCAGCTTTTTACAGTTATACTGCATCAGTTTCAAGTGATTTAGCATATGAGTATTATGTCCCTTTAATGTCGCTTTAATTTTTTATTTTTTTTAATGGTACCATTGGTAGTAAAGAGCCAAAGTCAATTTGGAGGCTCTCGAACAGTTTCACCATACTTACCCTAGTAAAAGGTTAGCATTCATGGTCATGTATATATAATTATAATAATATTCATGCAGAATGAAAATACACAGCAACTTGCAAGCAAACATTTTAATTATTAAATGACAAAGAGCATTTTGCAAGGATAATAGCTGTATGATTGTTTGTGTGTATAATTCAAACAAACAGAAAAAAATTATCACTAATTCAGACACTAGCCTTTGCTGCAAGAAGTAAAAAAAAAACTGTTACTTTTATTCATTGTCTTACTTTTAAGTAGCGATACTTCCCCTAGGGAGCTCGGACTTCTAAAGAATGATTTTTATCAAAGATATTTTTTTTTCTTGATTTTTATTTTTACCTTTTTTTTTTATAGCAAGTCTCCAAATAACAGAATCCCAGCGGGACACTCATTGTGCTTCAACATTTTAGTCTCTTTTGCTGGATTTGATCTAAGTCTCTTGAGCTCATTCTTGCGTCATTGAGAAAAAAAAAATCATTCAAAAAAGTTCCAACCTCAAAGTGTTTCATTGAGAAATCTTTTTTTTTTACAAACATAATATGAGATGTTTTCTGATTAGCAAAGTAGCCAGCCAGACATAGCTTTTTTTAGAACTTAATGGATTTAACAGCAAATGTTTCTGCCTGTAACAAGGGTTTTTAACACATCATCCAAAAATATTTTGAGAGAAACAAAGACATCTGTCTAGTAAACAGAGTTTTATTGCTGCTAAAATTATTCCTCATTTCTCAATGCATTTCTCTGAAGAGAGAATTGTTAGTTTTTCAAACAGCTCACTGTATTTGCTTAAGCAGAATTACAGTGCACAGAAGACATTTTTTCCCCCTATGAAACTGTTACTGGAACAAAGCAATGACAATCCAATTATAAGGTAATTATACTAAACCTAGTTGTAATCACAAAGTAAAAAAATAAATCCCACGGTAGAAAAGTATTATAATTCTCACAGTGCAATGATGACAACCTGGCAATGATGATAGTGTAATTGAATTACAGCCCGTACTAGGGTTACAAGGTTTTGCCCTATAGGGGAGCCCGTGTTTCTGATGCATACTTTGACACACTGGAACAATGTAAAGTAATGACTCATAAAATGCAGTATTGAAATATAACCACAGACTTCTACTATTCATTTTATGCTGTTAAATTTCTGTCAAAAGGAAATTCAACACATTCATTAAAGTGCATCTACGTAGGGCTGGTTTTATACCTTAAAGTGAATGTAAATTTTGATGATAAAGTGCCCGGTTTTTAAAAAATCCGATGAAAAACAGGGGCAATTTAATTCATCAAAATTTACAGTTCACTTGTGTTGTGAAAATACTTACCTTTTTAATCTTAACAGCTGCTCCAGCTTCCCTCGGTTGTCGCAAGCCTCTTCCTATGTCAGAAATGACGGATCGGTCATCCTCCAATCAAGGCTTCCCCCCCAGGGGAATCGGTGTCTGATTCAACGCCATGATTGAAGGAAGCTGGATTCCTCATTTTAGACCCAGGAAGAGGCTTTGCGACGGGCGGAGGAAGTGATGCAGTGGCTGTCAAGATTAAAAAGTATTTTCACAACACGAATGAAATCTAAATTTTGATGAATTAAAGTGCCCCTGTTTTTAATCGAATTTTTAAAAACCGGGCACTTTATCATCAAAATTACAAACTTCACTAACAAATTAGAGAAAGTTATTTTTGCACTGTAATGCATTGCTAAGCAGGGGTGGTTCCATGCATTATAAATTAGTGGTGCTAACAAAATATACAGAAAAGTTCAATATCAAGATGGCATTGCTAAGTCGTCAGCATTTTTTACAATTTATATCACTTTTCATTAATTGAATATACCAATTTTTGTCCTAAGTAGATTCAATTACAAATAGACAAGATACTGGGGCCGAATTATCAAGAAGTTATGAAGCAGCGGTCTAAAGACCACTGCTCCATAACTTGTCCGACTGCTCTGAGGCGATAGACAGAAATCAACCTGATCAAATACGATCAAGTTGATTGACACCCCCTGCTAGCGGCAGATTGTCCGCAAATCTGCAGGGGGTGGTATTGCACAAGCAGTTCTGGTTAACTACTTGTGCGTATGCTGTCTGCATTTATCGATGTGCAGCGGACATTACGCTACATCGGATCATGTCCGCTTGCACTATGATAAATCTACCCCATGTCTTCATTTATGGAGAGTAACACCTTTGAGAATAGCACCCCCAGCATCCCCCTAGAGATATATCTGCCTTAAAGGGACAGTCTACCTTATTTTTGTATTGTTTAAAAAGATAGATAACACCTTTACTACTCATTCCTCAGCTTAGCACAACCAACATTGTTATATTAATACACTCAATAACCTCTATGTTTGCCTGTTTCCTAGCCCCTGCAGGCCGCCTTTTGTCATAGTGCTCTTTATTAGCTTTTTAAATCTTGCAAACAGCCAGACTGTGATAGTTCATGTGTGCCATATAGATTACATTGTGCTCACTCCCTTGGAGAATAATAATAGTTATACAAGATTACCAGCACTGATTGGCTAAAATGGAAGATTGTAAAAAGCACTGAGAAAAAAAGGTTAGCTTGCAGGGGCTTAGATAAAGGTATTAATGTATTATAAATAAATATTTGTAATAAAGAAAAAAATAAATAATTTTTATTTTATGTTTGGTCAACGCATTGTATATCTACGGAGCCCTGCCGGTGTCACTAAAAAAAAGAAACATTCCCATGCTGTAATACACAGTGCTAACAATGTAATACATTGTGATCACAACATATTATAATGTTACCTTGATGTGACTATTTGGTGTGCATGCAACAGTCAGTAAGGTGTATGCACAAAATAATCTACGGAGCCCTGCCGGTGTCACTAAAAAAAAAGAAACATTCCCATGCTGTAATACACAGTGCTAACAATGTAATACATTGTGATCACAACATATTATAATGTTACCTTGATGTGACTATTTGATGTGCATGCAACAGTCAGTAAGGTGTGTGCACAAAATAATTGTTCCCAAAGATGCAGTTACATTGTGCGCATGAAATAGTTAATTTGTGCTCACAATGTAACTGTTGAAAACATGCCAGCAGTTTACTCCTCTTTCATAGTCAGGTATTGTCATGTGACCCGTAGGGGGGTATTGTCTTTCGCGCCTGACATCTAATGGAATTGTCATGTGTCCCGGTTACTGGCTTCCTGCATAGTACGAGCAGATATTGCTCGGGGGGTCACATGGTGCCTACGTAAGAGGATGTGAAGGAAACTGCAACCATAATCAAAGTTTTATTGTGCGCATGATTTAACTATTTCATGCACACAATATAACTGTATCTTGGGTAGCAATGACTTTGTGCACAAACCATACTGACTGTTGCTTTCTCATAAAATAGTTAACCCATGGTAACTGTATAATACACTGTGCTCACAATGTATCACATTGTGAGAATGGTGTATTAGAGTGTGGGGATGAGTTGACTTTTTTCTAGATCATGACATCAGTGGTGCTCCATATATATAATTTATTTTTATTTATAGGTATTTTTATTTACTATATACTGTACATTGTTAAAACTCATGTATTACTTCTTCTTAAACCAGATTGCCCCAGTACCTTCTTTATGGATGTTCTGATTATCATCATGGTCAAGGTGAAGGGTAGGTCAAAGCACTGTGCCAGGTTATTGAAACAGCAACATGTCATTTATCTGGCTCTAGTATACAACAGAATATAGGACCTCTCTGTTTCACCATGAGTCAAAGGCATCTGTAGCCCATTTCACCTAGGGAAAAGAGGACACAAAATGAAAGAGGTTCATTAAATAGCATCACATTACACACCTGCACAATATAAAAAATTGTTGGCAGCTCAGATGTTAATATTAATAAGATGGTCTGAAAAAGTGAAGCGAAGATGAGTGCAAACTCGATTCAAATGTAGAGTAAGGATTTTAATATAAACACACACACTAATAGTAACAATTCACAAAATGTAAGAATAAAAGCGGCACATCACATATCGTATCACACAGATGTAGGAGTTGTACCAGATACGTGTAGCCAGACTCCGGTTTTCCCAGTCTGATGCGGTCCCATACAGTTAAATCCGGTACCCAAGCCATTTTCCACCGCTGCTAGGAAATCCAGTAAGCCCGCTAAGAGATATTTTCCAAAGAAGCACGGCTCTAACCAATAGAAAACTCACTGCAGACAAGGATCTATGGAAGCCTCACTGGCTCATAAAAGTTCATGGAATATTTCTACGCGTTTTGTCATGTTTCGTCCTCTTGGAATTTATGATTATGTTTAAAATATACATTTTCCTACTCAGAAATCCCTACAAAAAAAAACAACTGGTTCTAGCAAACCTCCCAGACAAAGCACTAGAGTGCTGTAATAGTGAATAAAGGAGTGCTGAACTTATGTGATGTGCTAGAAATAACTCTAAGGGCTCCATGTACTAAGCTGTCTGCGAGGTCTTCGTGACTATTTTCGTCTAAATTTCTGCGTGCGGATCAATAACCGTATGTACTATCCCACGAATCCATTGAAAACCTTATATTAAAAAACGGCGAGCGAACTTGCCCGCAAATCTTGAATTCTCGTCTTTTTTGTAGCTAGAAAATACTCGCTCGACATAAATCTCGCACAAAACAGGAATTACTAAACTATCTATTTATACGCTCGTGAAATTCTCCGCACCTACCTCGTTAAAAATCCCTCGCCAGCTAATAGATGGCGAGCACCATAATAAACAATAGGGTCTATCAGATCAACGCCTACAACTGATTTAAAAGAGGTGTACAATTGAATGTTTACTCACTTTTGATCCTGTTAGCCATATGGAGACACTTCTTCAACTTTATATTGTTCGTCTGATGCAAATGAGGGGTAGAAGGCAAATTCGTCAACCTGATGCCCCAAATCCGGTTCGAAGAAGGCGATTACGAGTACAGCGGGTATTCCTTCCTCGGGTTCCTTTAGATGCCCTTTCCGATCGAGAGGTTATTCAAAGGTTCCGTCTGGATCGACATTCAATATTGTCTTTATATTCTCAAATAGCACATTTTCTAGAGCCTGTGACGGCTCGTTCAAGGGCCATTCCCGGAATACTAAAGTTTCTTGCTGCCTTGCACTTTTTTGCCACCGGATCATTTCAGGCAGTGTCCAGCGTCATCATTGGTTTCAGTCAGTCTGCCTTTTCTCGTCATCTTTCCAAAGTTATCGATGCACTCATGCATATATTCCCCGAATATGTTTGTCTACCATCTACCACAGAAGAGTGGCAATCGATAAAGTCGCAATTCTACAGTGTGGCTGGAATGCCAAATGTTCTTGGGGCAATAGACTGTACCCATATTGCAGTTCGACCGCCACGGTTACGGGAGGAGATTTACCGCAACCGAAAGTCCTGCCATTCCTTGAATGTACAGATGGTTTGTGACCCCAAAATGAGAATTATCAGCGTGAGATCAAATTACCCTGGCTCCTGCCATGACGCTTATATCCTGCGGCAGACTGGACTGTACCAAAAATTCGAAAATGGGGAAATGCCAGAGGGATGGTTATTAGGTAAGCTTGAATTGAACTCAACAAAAAATTTTAAAGGTTTTCTAAAGAGCATGTAATTTTAAACGACTTTCAAATTGACTTTTTATTATTTTTATATCAATTGTTGAAAATCATATCTAGATATATGCTCAATAGCTGCCGATTGGTTGATGCACCTAGAGGCCTTGTTTGATTGGCTCACATTTGTGCATTGATATTTTTTCAACAAAGGATATATAAATAAATTCTGAAAAAAAAAAAAAATTATATAATTAAATTTTTAAATTGTTACAAATTTATACTAATTTGACGCTAGCCTCAATAACTAATAAAAATTATTTTGTCTTTTTGGAATGACTTACATCAATATTTTTTTTTTTTTAATTACAGGGGATGCCGGTTACCCTTGTTATGAATGGCTTCTGACACCCTATAATAACCCCCAACTCCGGAAACATATTCGTTTTAATGAAGCACACAAGAGCACAAGGGGTGTCATCGAAAGGACTTATGGATTATTGAAAATGAGGTTCCGATGTCTGGACAGATCTGGCGGTGCAATGCAGTATTCTACAGAAAAAGTTGCAAGAATCATCTTAGTTTGCTGTGTCTTGCATAATATTGCCACCAAAAGAGGATGCCCCATTGATGACGATATTGCCATGCCTTTTAATGACTTTCCAGAAGAAATTTTCAGAGAAAACACCAATAGACGTGGCATGGCCACAAGGGATATGGTTTCTGACCAATATTTCGAAGTTTGATCTTTCTCTAACAATTTGTTCATCTTATGTAAATTGTGTTCTGCATTTTTTTTTTGTTTTTTTCAAATAAAATTTGTGTGCAACATCATCATATTGTTATTTATTTGTAGCCCTTTTTCTAAACAAACCTTATTTTCATTGTTCACACCACAAAAATAAATGAAACAGATTTTTTTTTAAATGAAAATAATATAACAATTTATTTTAAGTTCAAAAGGCAACAAGAATAAGAATTATAACTATTTCTATCCTAATACAACTAATATATTTACATAACTAAAAAAGTTCAACATTTATCTATTCAAAAGGTTACATATTAGACTTACTATTCTACATTTAACCAGTGATTTTGTTACATAGTAATTGTATCAAATATAAATGAATCACAAAATTTGAGAATATATATATTGGTAGTGTTATCTGTGGTCAATGACCTAGGATATAGTGATGTACTAAAAAAAAGATTATCCCTGACGATATATTTATATCGTCATTGTTCATTCCTCATGCAAAATTTATCGTTCCAACAGAAATTTAATATATTATTGGTTATTAATGGTTAGTCGGAACAACAATATTATTCATGTTACATAGTATTAGAAAAATAAAGATTCAACAAAAAAATGATACATTGTAAAAATAGTCATGCGTCAATTTGATTGACAAGTATAGTTGTGACGTCAGATACTAACATGTCGCTAACGGAGCCTTTCACAGCTGGAGAAATAGTCATTCTGGTATATGCAATGGAACGATATTTTCCTCATCGTATGGGAGGAGTTCGATTGGTAAAGCAGGACAGTCGTGATCATATTATATACGAAATGATAAGAAGGATGTATAGAGTATCAAAGATAAAAAGGACAAGACGTCAATGCCTAAGAAAGTACAGCGATTTGAGGCGTAGGGAAACTAATTATTACAATTCAATTAAACGACTAATAAGAAACTGTAAGTATAAATGTTTATTGTTACTTATAGTAACTTTCAATTTTAATAGTTATTGATAGTAAGTCCAATAACTGCGTCATCTTTTACCTTTCACCATTGATTGATTTTCAATAATAGTAGGAACAAGGGACAACACATTTGACTTTCAGTATTCCGTTATACCTTTTCTATCTGAACATTGAAAGAGAAAAATTATGTTCATTGTTCCTTTAGCTTTAATAAACTGTTATTTATAGTATCTTATTTTTTTATAAAGCTATTCACCTTTAAGTAAGCTATATACTTGTTGATGAAACTAGAATGTAGTGTTTAATAATCCTTTAATTAATAGAAATCTCAAAATCCAATTTTACATTGATAGTAGCATTCGATAATCGATTTAATCATATATTTTTAGTATTATTAATACAGAAAATTTTTTTTTTTAGTATATCTTCAACTTGCATATATGAAATGAAAACTAACATCTATTAATCATTACAACTATAAAAATAAAGTCAATTTTTACAAACAGATATGAAAAAATCAAAATCAAAAACTCAAAAAATTCCACGTTATTTAAGAGAAATAAGGATTGAAACGCCAAATAGTGGGATCACTTCACCACCCCTTCCTTTGACACTTATGGACATACCAATGACTCCCAAAAATAACAGAGCAGTGAAAAAAATGGCTGTCAACACTCAAAAAGGTACATAACTATAGAACAGCGTTAACAAGGTTTTATAAATTGTAAATAAAATAAATAATAATTAAAAAAAAATGATGTTTAATGATCTAATGCACATTTAGATATCCCTGGATGTTCTTATGAAGAAATTCCATCCTTTGAAAAAGAACCTAATTATTATTTTGATCTTGAGGTCGATGAGCCATGCACAAAAGATGATGATACTAATCTTGGAAGAGGTATTAGAATTTTTGTTTTTTAGGGAAGTGAAATATAGAAAAAATAATTTAATTTTAATTTTAATTTTTTATATATTTATAAAAAGGTCAACCTTTGGACAAAGCGGTACAAGTTGAAATAGAATTGGATGGCATGGTATATGCAACAAGTAATGATATTGGACAAAACATGTTTCCTCCTAAAAAAAATCTGATAGACAAAGGTATTTTATTTAGTTACCTTTGTCAAAAATAGAATAATTTTAAAAAAAATAAATTAAAATTTAAAAATGTTATTTATTTATTTTACTTTAGCCTCCGGTTCAAGCGATGCTTACACATTAGAGGAAAAAATTGTGCAGACAGAAAATGATATGGATATCATACCTCCCAAAGAAAATGAAGGTATATACAGATATCAATATATTATTTATATTTTGTTATGTGATTAATATGTGAATTTAATTTATTTTTATTTATTTTAAGGTATAGAAGTTTTTGAAGAAAAAATCGATGAAAGCACACAAACTTTTTTGGATGATAACTTCAAAATTAAATTGGCAAAAATTAGGTCTATAATGGGAATGTTGATGGAGCAAGTTGATTTTTTGTACCAGAAATATGGCATTTAGTATTTTTTTTTTAAATAAATCTTTTAAAACACTTTCTATTGTTTTGAGAAAAAAAATTACAAATTTAGAAACATCCAAAAAAAAAAAGGGATGATGAGTGTTTGTTATAAAAATTGAAATTTTTTTTTTATTTTTTTTTACCATTTCATAAAAAAAAAATATATTGTAAGCAATAAAAACAAAAATTCAATGAAAAAAAATTTGTATTCATTCTTTTTTCAAAAATTTTAATAAAAAACGCAAAAAATTTTTTTTAAAAATATTAGTGCAACTGGAAAATATAAATATATTTTGAACAAAAATATAAAACAAATCAAAAAGTGCAACATCAAAAACAGTATAAACTCAAGTTATTAAAAAATTACAAATTTAGAAACATCCAAAAAAAAAAGGGATGATGAGTGTTTGTTATAAAAATTGAAATTTTTTTTTTTTTTTATACCATTTCATAAAAAAAAAATATATAGTAATCAATAAAAAAAAAATTTCAATGAAAAAAAATTTGTATTCATTCTTTTTTCAAAAATTTAAATAAAAAACACAAAAATTTTTTTTAAAAAATATTAGTGCAACTCGAAAATATAAATATATTTTGAACAAAAATATAAAACAAATAAAAAAGTGCAATATCAAAAACAGTATAAACTCAAGTTATTAATACAATTAATAAAGATGTCTATCACTACTGTCCTGGCCTATTTGGTTCAGAAGGACCCTGTCTTTCACGAATAATGGACAGGAGAGAATTCATTGTTTGTTCTGCGAGGCGTAATGAACGGTTTATCTGTTCGTTGTGCTCCTCGTCCATTCGCCTCTGCCAATCAAACCTCTCTCTGTCTAACTGCAATTGTCTTTCTGCTAATGATGCACTTCGGTCCAGGTGTGCGATTAAAACATTCTGTAACTCTCTATGATCCACCCTATATTGTCTAGCAAGAGAGATCATTTCATTGAGACAGACATCATCCACTTCTTCAATTTCATTGTTGCCAGGTACCACAGGTCTTTCATTAGATTGTGTTTCCGCTGGCTCTACATTTCCTTGAATTGTTTGTTCTTGTACTTCTGCTTCATCAGGGACAGGTTCATGGATCTCCATTGGTTGAGCATCCATGATATCATCCAACAAATCTGGGGTCTCACTTCCATGATCCCTGGATTGAAGTTCCTCCTCCTCAGGTCTTTCTGGTTGTACAGCAACCAGGTTTAAGATGACCTCCCTCGATGACTCCTCTGTATCTGTGAAAATTAAAAATAAAAAAATAAATATATATGAATATATTAAGATTTTAATATCTATATAAAAATATAATGTAGATATATAAATATATATATATAAAAATATATATATATATATATCTATATATATATTTTAAAAAAAATGTAAATTTTTTTTAACGATTTTAAAATATTTAGTAGCAGCTGTGAATATGTACTATGGAAAAAAGGCAGCACTCACATGTCATTTGTAACTCAAATTCAACTGTTCATAACACAAAATTAAATAATCTTTTTTTTTTTTTTTTTAGAAAATTTAATGAAGCTTTTGTATTATTAAATGCTCTTTTTAATTTTAAATGACGAGTGATTGATGCCTTTTTATGATCTAAAATTCTAAATATATCTATCTATATATATAAATGTGTATATATATAGATATATTTATATATATATATATATATATATATGTATATATATATATATATATAGATAGCAATATATATATTTTTATTTATATAAATATATATCTTTATATATACTAAAAATAAAAATATATATGAAGATGTTGATATCTTGATATTTATGTATAAGAAGAAAATTTAAAAAAAAAGGAATGTATTAATAGTACAGATTCTCACCATCAAACAACCGTGGAGAACTTCCCGTCATGTTCCGAAAAAGATGTCCAAGGTCAGCTATGATAAAAAAAAATATATATATATATTAAAATAAAATTTCTTTAGTGAAAAATCCAAAATAAAAAAATTACAATAAAGCAATGTTATCTATATGGCCTAAGTGAGCAAAAACTACCACGCTTTTAAAAGAAAAAAAAAAAAAGGGAATTCAAGTAATTAGATTTTTTGAGAGAAAGCGAATTTCGGTTAGCTTTGACCAGTATGACCAGAGGAGAATGGAAAAAATGAAAATATATTGTTTACCTGTACCTCTACCAACACTGGTTTCAGGGGTGCTGGTACGGATATCTGGAAGTGTATCCGCTGATAAAAAGGTATGGCTAGCAGATGATGTGCTTCTTATCGTTTGCCCAATAACGACACCACCACTAGTCATCGATGTCCCAGAGGAGGTTGATGGAATGGCTGAAGCAGGGTCATCACCACCCCTAGCTGTCACGGATTGTGGTCGAGCTGTTAAGAGATAAATAAAATCAATCGTTATTCATGTTTCGATCCATAGAAGATTAATAAATAACTAATATTTAAAATTTTAAATAGTGGTTATTGAAAGGGACAGTGTAGCACACACAATAGTAACCAGGTTGAAGAATTTGAATGTAAAAATTAAATTTTTTTGTAGACACTCAAGGTTGTTTGTATTGAAACTGTTTTGTAAACCTTGTTTCTAGTATTTAAAAAGTGTTGAGTACTTTGTTTGACATAAAACAATAGTCCTGTGTTTATGTAATCTTTCATTCTATTCATTATTCATTCTATTATATTCTTTAATTCTATTCATTCATTGTATTATGTATCAACAAGCTGTTATAAGTGTTATTTGAACTTGTCATTTAATTACCTTGTTAACAATTAACTGTAAACGAAAAAGAGTCGTCTGCTCATTTGCTAATTAAATGACAAGTTCAAAGAATACTTATAAGAGCTTGTTGATACATCATAAATTAGTTGAATGAATGAATAGAATGAATAGAATGAAAGAATAATGAATAGAATGAAAGATTACATAAACACAGGACTATTGTTTTATGTGAAACCAACTATTCAAGTTTTTTTTAAATAATAGCATTTAAACACTCATTAATCCGCTTAAAAAACAATATCTTGATATTATATATACACTAATGTTGAGAGTGTGAGTGTGTATCTGCATGTGTAAGTGTATAATATTAGTGTGTGTGTATCTGCATGTATAAGTGTATATTTTTTGGTCTGTATACATGCTTGTCTAATGTATACTGTAACGTTTGTTTTTGTGAATTTGTCTACAAAAATATAGCACTGTATTTTCAAACGATCCTTGAATACAGAGCTCACATAGCAATAACAATATTGTTTGGCGCAGCTTTTGATTTGTTGAATAGGGACATTAAACCACAAAAGATTTGTTCATCAGTCATAAAGAAATTAAGATTTTAAAATAGATCGAAATTTACTTCCATTAAAGGCGTCTATTAGCTAGTAAGCTGTTCTAAATATGCTTTTCATCAAAGGATATCAAGAAAATGAAGTAAATTAAAATAGAATTGTTATTTAGAAAGCAATACAAAAATAAAGCAGTAATAGGACTATAATCAAAATTGGCGCCAATAAATATTGATTTTCCAAAATATAATTAAATGTTAAATATTTTTATAAACCGACTCCACTGGAAAATTACAATATGATCATCATTCAATTTAAAAAATAGTAATTATATTAATGTTTTACATCTTCGGTCGCTATCACAATCATCTGTGATCATGAATATTACATTACATACGTTATTGGTTAAGCTATACAAAAATCTAACAGTAATCTGCATTGATGTAACGTAATCAAAATTGACGCACCAAAAAATTGATTTGAAAAAATATCTTTACAAGATAGATATTTGGATAAACCGACTCTAATGGATAATTACAATATGATCATCATTCAATTCAAATAATAGTAATTCGATAATTGTTTTACATCTTCGGTCGCTATCACAATCATCTGTGATCATGAATATTACATTACATACGTTATTGGTTAAGCTATACAAAAATCTAGCATTAATCTTCATTGATTTAACTTAATCAAAATTGACGCACCAAAAAATTGATTGGACAAAATATCTTTACAAGATACATATTTGTATAAACCAACTCTAATGGATAATTACAATATGATCAACATTCAATTTAAATTATAGTAATTCGATAAATGTTTTACCTCTTAGGTCGCTATCACAATCATCTGTGATCCCGACGATTACTTCTGGGCCTAGACGCTGCACCAGTCTCTGCTCGTAATCATTAAGATCAGCGACATAAGCTGTTCCACCTCCGGTAGCACGGGTTGAATTTTTTTCTTTTGCCAATTTGGCTTTTGCAAATCTTTTGATGTCGTTGTACCTTTTTTTAATTTGATCAACGTCCTTTTTCCCAGGTCCCTGAGCACTGACAGCATCACTTATCCGGGTCCATATACTTTTTTTACGGATACTAGACGTTTGCTTCGAACGACAACCAAATAAATAGTCATATGAGTCTAGCACCATATCGACAAGAACCAGGTTCTGCTGATGTGAGAAGTGGGGATTCTTCGATTTGGACTGTGAATCAGATCGAGAAGTAGCCATACTTAATTTATCGATAACAATAAAAGTCAGTAAAGCTTCAAGTTCTTGAAATATGCAGTCTGAAAAACTTTATTAAATAGAGCTTATATAGTGCTGCAATATGTTCCCGCGACAAAGCTGACGTTTCTGACACCTTGCAGTCACGTGGGACAAACATGACTGACAGTTTGTAAGCGATTAATAGTACATTCGCAAATAGCGAGGCGTCATATGTATGAATCATTCGCCAGTGCTCGATGCGGATTTGACGCGCCTTTTTTTTTAATAGTTTTTAGTACATATGGCGGGCGGGCAACATCTCGCTAGCTGCGAGTTAGAGCGAGTCGAGCAAACACGTTGTCGGCGAAAAAATTGATGCTTTAGTACATGGAGCAGATGTCTGGGGTTAGCGCAGTCTGTTCTGTGAGGTGCACTACTTCTGCCCCTGAGGTTTACAGCTTTAGTGCAGCCAGATTTGTGAGTAGTACTATGATTTTTCTAGCATTACTGCTCTTGTTTAATTTTACCCGGTTTGACCTTTGCTTGTTGCTTGGACCATCCCTTTTACCTGCTCCAGTATGAATTTTGATATATGGAACTGTTTCCTGACTAATACTTGTCCTTTTGTACTGCTTAATGGATTAATGCAAGTCTCCTGGTTTGAAATTGTGAGCTTATTCAGATGTTTTATTTAAGTATTGCTGACTTCCATGTAGGTAATATATAAGCACTTACATAAGTAAACTGATAAGTTGCAATCAAATTAAAAGTTGTCATCAGAAAGTCTTGATTTCTCCTGTGCTTGGGGGAATCGGTTTCTCTGTTTAGGGCTCTAAATGGAGAAACGGATTATCCTAGACAGGAAACCAGGCACATGAGCAATCAGGACTCCTCTGCTCTGCAAAGTGTTTCAGCGCACCCTCTTCAGAGTCATGAATATCTCAACACCAGATGTTTGTACCTGTTCCTGCCCTACACTACCTACTCTGCATATTTGATTTAAGACTTTAAACAAGGTAACTTTTGGCTATATTTGTATGAACAGAGTGAGAAAATGAAAAACACCTGCATTACATAACTCGGTGACTTACCCAACAACCATCTTTGAGAGAATTGGCCTACCTCCAAACCTGTTAAAGTGGGTAGGGCAACTCAGGATATATAAATCATGAGTTTCTGGGGAATGCAGCTTAAATATTAATTATACATATAGAGTGACCTCAAACCATGTCTACATTGATAGAGGGAAATGTTTTTTTCTTCATATAAAGCTCCTCATTCTCTAAGGATGTTCTTTTTGCCACATGTGAACAATCTATCGGCTAGATTTAGAGTTTTGTCGGTAAAAACCTGCGGGGCTAACGCTCCTTTTTTTCTTACCGCTCCCTTTAAACAACGCTGGTATTACGATTTTTCTGAATGGTTGCGTTAGCCTCAGAAAAGTGAGCGTTGAGCCAAATTTAGCTCCACTTCTACCCACAATACCAGCGTTGCTTACGGTAGCGGTAAGCTGGTAAAATGTGCTTGTGCATGATTTCCCCATAGGAAACAATGGGGCAGTTTCGGCTGAAAACCCCCCCCAAAAAACGCTGCAAAAAAGCAGCATTCAGCTCCTAACGCAGCCCCATTGTTTCCTATGGGAAAACACTCTCTAAGTCTACACCTAACACCCTAACATGAACCCCGAGTCTAAACACCCCTAACCTACTTATTAACCCCTAATCTGCCACCCCCGCTATCGCTGACACCCGCATTATACTATTAACCCCTAATCTGCCGCTCCGGACACCGCCGCCACCTACATTATAGCTATGAACCCCTAATCTGCTGCCCCCAACATCGCGACACCTATATTATGTTTATTGACCCCTTATCTTCCGCCCCCAACGTCGCCGCCACCTACCTACACTTATTAACCCCTAATCTGCCGACCGGACATCGCTGCCACTATAATAAATGTATTAACCCCTAAACCGCTGCACTCCCGCCTTGCAAACACTATAATAAATTTTATTAACCCCTAACTCTGCTCTCCCTAACATTGCCGCCACCTACCTACAATTATTAACCCCTAATCTGCCGCCCCAACGTCGCCGCTACTATAATAAAGTAATTAACCCCTAAACCAAAGTCTAACCCTAACCCTAACACCCCGCTAACTTAAATATAATTTAAATAAAACAAAATAAATTTACTATAATTAAATAAATTATTCCTATTTAAAACTAAATACTTACCTATAAAATAAACCCTAATATAGCTACAATATAACTATTAATTACATTGTAGCTATTTTAGGATTTATATTTATTTTACAGGCAACTTTGTATTTATTTTAACTAGGTACAATAGCTATTAAATAGTTAATAACTATTTAATAGCTACCTAGTTAAAATAATTACAAAATTACCTGTAAAATAAATCCTAACCTAAGTTACAAATACACCTATCAGTAAACACTACACTACTCTATCAATAAATTAATTAAATAAATTAAAATACAATTATATAAACTAAACTATAGTACAAAAAATCCCCCACTAAATTACAAAAATAAAAAATATTACAAGAATTTTAATCTAATTACACCTAATCTAAGCCCTCTAATAAAACAAAAAAGCCCCCCAAAATAATAAAATTCCCTACCCTATACTAAATTACAAAAGTAATCAGCTCTTTTACCAGCCCTTAAAATGGCTTTTTGCGGGGCATTGCCCCAAAGTAATCAGCTCTTTTACCTGTAAAAAAAAAGACAAGACCCCCCCCAACATTACAACCCACCACCCACACACCCCTACTCTAAAACCCACCCGATCCCCTCTTAAAAAACCTAACACTACTCCATTGAAGATCACCCTACCTTAAGCCGTGTTCACCCAGCCGGGCACCACTGGTCATCCGATCCGTCCAGAAGTCTTCATCCGATGGGGCAAAAGAGGACATCCGGACCGGGAGAAGGCTTCATCCAAGCGGCATCTTCTATGTTCATCCATCCGGCGCGGAGCGGGTCCATCTTCAAGACATCCGACGCAGAGCGTCCTCTTCTTTCCATGGCCGACGATTGAATGAAGGTTCCTTTAAATGACATCATCCAAGATGGCGTCCCTCGAATTCCGATTGGCTGATAGGATTCTATCAGCCAATCGGAATTAAGGTAGGAAAAATCTGATTGGTTGATGCTATCAGCCAATAGAATGCAAGGTCAATTCAATGGCATCACTAATCTTACTGCTTTAATTCCACCAAGTCCTGCCTCTCTCACAGATTGGAGTGTAGATAAAATTATATGCGCTATAGAATACAACCTAGCTTAACTATGTATTTCCCCTCCAGGAAAAAACAAAAAGTGAGAACAAAGAAAAGTATAGTTAAGCGCTAAGAGCGAAGGTTGAGGAGGAGATGTGTAATAATAAATGTAAATTTATAATAGACGAAGAAACAACTTGTGTGATCTAATAGGGAATATATATGAATATTGAAGTGCACTATATATACATATATATAAACGCTAAGAAATAAAATAAAATAAAATAAAGTGGAGGATGCAAATAGATACAATAAAATACAATTTATTAAAATATGTATCAAGCGATATGCAAAGGCAAAGAATATACTTGGACAAATGTATCTAAAAGTTCAGGGACGTCTCCCTTACTCGTTACTAATAGTAACACTCTTAAAAAGTAACAATCTTAAAAAAGTAAAGAGAGGAACTGTTTCCGTATTCGATTACTTGCGTTTTTAGCAAACAGTGGGGCAGTGTTGCCTGAGATGTCCAGTATAGCAATGATGTAACTGGTGGGTGTGAGGCCGAGTTGTTTACTGCTCGGCGTTACCAGATGCTAATGAAAGCGCCTTTCTTATGGCTCTTACGTTACCGTTGTGACGTCACTGATGTTGGTTGCCTGTAACGTTTCTATAATTACCCCTGTTCAGCAAAAGAACGTGGAAGTCCTGGGGGATATTTGTAGTATTGGCGGTCAAAGATGATGACTTTAATGTAGTAGTCTGTGATCCTCAGGTAGTGTGAAGTGTGCGGTCGCAATGTAGCGACTTAGGATACGATTAGTTGCCTTGGTTACTAGTGGCAGCTAGTGAGTTCTTTTGTACAGAAACTTGGCGGTCGTACAGATACGACTAGTATGACAAATAAATCTTTGCGGTCGTTTAAAAACAACTAAAAACGACTAACTGCCTTTATAATGAAGAAACTTGGTGGTCGCTATGTAGCGACTGAGGGATCCTTCTTCTTTGCAGTCGTTAGTAACGACTCAGGTGTTCCTATGTGATTGTGACCAGGCACAACGCGTTTTGCCCATGGGCTTTATCTAGATAAAGCCCACGGGCGAAACGCGTTGACTGAGACACTCTGCTAATTGCTGTTAGCCTTTGTTTATTTTATCAATATTTATTAATATTGCACCTTGGAAGACTTTTATCGTATGTTTTTGTGCCTGGTCACAATCACATAGGAACACCTGAGTCGTTACTAACGACCGCAAAGAAGAAGGATCCCTCAGTCGCTACATAGCGACCTCCAAGTTTCTTCATTATAAAGACAGTCGTTTTTAGTTGTTTTTAAACGACCGCAAAGATTTATTTGTCATACTAGTTGTATCTGTACGACCGCCAAGTTTCTGTACAAAAGAACTCACCAGCTGCCACTAGTAACCAAGGCAACTAATCGTATCCTAAGTCACTACATTGCGACCGCACAGTTCACACTACCTGAGAATCACAGACTACTACATTAAAGTCATCATCTTTGACCACCAATACTACAAATATCCCCCAGGACTTCCACGTTCATTTGCTGAACAGGGGTAATTATAGAAATGTTACATGCAACCAACATCAGTAACGTCACAACGGTAACGTAAGAGCCATAAAAAAGGCGCTTTCATTAGCATCTGGTAACGCCGAGCAGTAAACAACTCGGCCTCACACCCACCAGTTACATCATTGCTATACTGGACATCTCAGGCAACACTGCCCCACTGTTTGCTAAAAACGCAAGTAATCGAATACGGAAACAGTTCCTTTCTTTACTTTTTTAAGATTGTTACTTTTTAAGAGTGTTACTATTAGTAATGAGTAAGGGAGACGTCCCTGAACTTTTAGATACATTTGTCTAAGTATATTCTTTGCCTTTGCATATCGCTTGATACATATTTTAATAAATTGTATTTTATTGTATCTATTTGCATCCTCCACTTTATTTTATTTTATTTCTTAGCGTTTATATATATGTATATATAGTGCACTTCAATATTCATATATATTCCCTATTAGATCACACAAGTTGTTTCTTCGTCTATTATAAATTTACATTTATTATTACACATATCCTCCTCAACCTTTGCTCTTAGCACTTAACTATACTTGTTTTCTTTTCTCTCACAGATTGGGTCATCTCATTGTACACATGATGAATGGTCAAGCATAGCACAATCCATCTTGGAAATGACTGATCTGACCATGTAATTGCTATATTTGTATAGTCTCCTAAGTAAAGGGTTGTTGACAGCTTTGCAATTATTAAACAATAAATTGGTGACAACATGGCATAATTATTTTTTCCAACAAAGTCCCTGTCTGTAAATGTTTGTAATGTGAAAATTGTGTTTTAATGTTTTGTTTGTTATATGTCAACATGCAGGGCCATACTGGGAATAAAAAGCAGTCCTGGAAGAATTTCAACACAAGCCCTATTTTCCATTGATTCTGTAGAATGTACACTTCCCATTACCCCTACATAATTTTAGGGATAGCCACCAAACAATCTTGATAAATAATTGACAATGTCCATATGACATAACTCCCAGTAACAGTATAAAAACATATCTGGTTTAGTGTTTGATTGCTGAATGCTGAGCAGAGTTATGTGCTGGATTTGTATCTGTGTTTCTTTGTACTTAATTCAATATGCTACCTACTGAGCTATTGAGAACCTAACACACACTGGATTTATATTCCGGGAAAGCAACATTTGAAGCCCCCTGAGTGTCATATACAGAACAAAATTCCTTATAGAAAGTGGAAGCTTATGGCTGATTGCATGCAAAATTATATTTACACAGCTTTAACAAAGTTGAAATAACCTAGTACTGGAACAAAGTTTTATAGTATAAACAGTGGGGACAGTTTTTGTTCCATAAAACAATACACACATCCTCTGACACTCCAAGCTTAGTCTTAATACACAAAAAAAACAGACTGCAGGCTTAAAATGCTAAATAAACCCGTGTGGCAGCACTTTGCATGGGTTCTCACCCCTTTCTAACAACTAAATCCATGGTTATATGCATTAAAATGTAGAAATTACAGACCCTGAACACTGCACTGCTTATCTATACTGAGGTAGGCCTTAAAGAGTTTGAAAAAGACCGGGACGTTGTGGGTAGCGGGGCTAACGGCCAGAGTGAGGGCAAAAGAGAAAATGGCCAAAAAAACAAAACATTTTCTGTACTGAGCAAAATAAGCATTTAAAAAACATAAAAAACACATCTACAAAACTAGAGAGTGCACAACTAAACTGTTAATGGCACAAAAACACTGCATATATCTTAACGGGACAAACACCTATTACAGAAAGATGCTAAACAAAAGTCTCCACAGAGCTGCCAGAGAATTAATAAAGCTTTTCAGTATCGACTGTAATGTTTTTAAACAGAATAAAGTATGCAGGAACCTGCAAAAAAAGGGAAATAAAGTGTGTCAAGAGGAGAAACAGGGTGAGTCCCCTGACTATGCTGTACATGTGACTGGGTACCTATAAATAGCCTCTGGGCTGTGTGTGTTTGTGGTAAGGTAAAGCACTTACCTGCAAAAGCACCCCTACACTGGCTTACCAGGCATGCATATACAGCAGTATTCAGTAGAGTCTATCCAGGGCAGATATGGGTATCCCAGAGGAAATCTTGTAGGAAATACCAGAATCCCACAGTAGAGGGATGCAGGACAAGACCCTGTTACATCGGAGGGCACCCATGGCAGAAATCCCATAGGAAATACCTTTAATACTTGTTTGAAAGTGAGAGAGCAGCCAAACACTTTAAAAACTGCAGACTTGAAAAAAAAAATTATGACAAGAAGCACTACAACAGCACTATTCAAAAAACACTTGTCCATTAACAAACAAGCAGCAAACAGCCAAACCAGTAATGAAACATATCAGCAGAGGTTATGGAAATGGGAGTATATTGTAGATCCATAAAGGGAGGCAAAGGATAAGTCACTGTGACTGATTACAGAGAGTTTATGAAAAAAATCCCATGAAGTAAAACAAAGAATCATAAACAATACCCCAAATGCATTTGTCTGAGAAGCACTGTACTCTGAGAGGAAACCAAGTCTCAATATAGAGTGAAAATCCCTTTCTTTGAAGAATCAAATGCATATCTTCATTCTTCAACCACCTCCAGCAGAGGCAAAGTAAAGACTGAGGTATGTGTTAGGTATGAGGGGTTTTATAGAGCTCTTAGGGTTTCAGACTCTTTGCCTCCCCCTAGTGGTAGAGAAGGGTAATTCCCATAAATAATGGACCATGGACTCTTACCAACTGTATAAAAGAAATACAGTTATTCCTGATTTGAGTTCTTTTTCCTGCTTATACCAGGAGGAAATAAATAGTTTAAACAGACTAAATTTGTGTTATAAACTCTCTACCCAAATAATGTATTTATTTAAAAAAATAAAACAGTTTGAAATTGATTTATTTGTGGTTCATTTTCAATTTCACTTAATATCAAAGACTGGAGCTTATCGTAAAAAAAAAAATATTATTATTTTCATACTAATCCACTATATGCTTTTATCAGCAATATATATAACAGTTACATGTTTTAGTAAACACTATAAAACTATAATATTCATGTGGAAAAGTCCGGCATGTTGAAAACTAATTCCCAAGCTGAATATACTTTCATTATTTTTTTTTCCGCCAATTGCAATTTAGATATTTGTATAGAACTTATTACAGCTTAGCATTTTTCTAAACTAATTGGTTTGTCATTTCCTTGTATACCGTATTAATAGACTAATTACAGAAAGGCTTAGGAGCTCTTTAGTAAGAACCATGCTTTGATACTTCATTTGAAGATTTCACACAACCTGAAGCAGCCGGCAAGTTAGGACTGAGAATAAAAGGAAAACTCATTGCCACTGTTTGTGAGTCACCTGTGATTAAGTGAATAAATAACAAGGACTCAAAGCTGTAAGGGCTTTAAATATCAATATTAAGACCTTTAACTCAATTCTTCAAGGCTTATCCTAAATGCTCATCTCATTAACTGCAGCTGATGTATTGGAAAACCTGTCTACCATTTCCTTACAGTAAAAATATACCTGCTTTTAACATAGAGAACATGACAGGACCTGATGTGCCCGGCCATAGGCCATTGGAAGAAAATTCACAGTAGTCTTCTGAAAAATAAAGATATAGGCCTAGATTTGGAGTTTGGCGGTAGCCGTGAAAACCAGCGTTAGAGGCTCCTAACGCTGGTTTTAGGCTACCTCCGGTATTTGGAGTCACTCAAAAAAGGGTCTAACGCTCACTTTTCAGCCGCGACTTTTCCATACCGCAGATCCCCTTACGTCAATTGCGTATCCTATCTTTTCAATGGGATTTTTCTAACTCCGGTATTTAGAATCAAGTTCAATCCGATTGGCTGATCCAATCAGCCAATCAGATTGAGCTCGCATTCTATTGGCTGTTCCGATCATGCGAGGTGGAGGTCTTCAGGATGGAGCCGGTCCTCATCGGATGAAGAAAGAAGATGCCGCTTGGAAGATGATGGTTGCCGGTCCGGATCTACTCTTCTTCCCGGATAGGATGAAGACTTTGGAGCCTCTTCTGGACCTCTTCAGCCACCGGATGATGGATCGCCAGCCCCCGCTTGGGTTGGATGAAGATTTTGGAGCCAGGACCGATCGGTGATACCCGGTGAGGTGAAGATAAGGTAGCATGATCTTCAGGGGCTTAGTGTTAGGTTTATTTAAGGGGGGTTTGGGTTAGATTAGGGGTATGTGGGTGGTGGATTGTAATGTTGGGGGGGGTATTGTATTTTTTTTTTACAGGCAAAAGAGCTGAACTTCTTGGGGCATGCCCCGCAAAGGGCCCTGTTCAGGGCTGGTAAGGTAAAAGAGCTTTGAACTTTAGTAATTTAGAATAGGGTAGGGCATTTTTTATTTTGGGGGTCTTTGTTATTTTATTAGGGGGCTTAGAGTAGGTGTAATTAGTTTAAAATTGTTGTAATATTTTTCTTATGTTTGTAAATATTTTTTTATTTTTTGTAACTTAGTTCTTTTTTATTTTTTGTACTTTAGTTAGTTTATTTCATTGTAGTTATGTGTAGGTATTGTATTTAATTAATGTATTGATAGTGTAGTGTTAGGTTTAATTGTAGGTAATTGTAGGTATTTTATTTAATTAATTTAATGATAGTATAGTGTTAGGTTTAATTGTAACTTAGGTTAGGATTTATTTTACAGGTAATTTTGTAATTATTTTAACTATTTTAGCTATTAAATAGTTCTTAACTATTTAATAGCTATTGTACCTGGTTAAAATAAATACAAAGTTACCTGTAAAATAAATATTAATCCTAAAATAGCTATAATATAATTATAATTTATATTGTAGCTATATTAGGATTTATTTTACAGGTAAGTATTTAGCTTTAAATAGGAATAATCTATTTAATAAGAGTTAATTAATTTCGTTAGATTTAAATTATATTTAAGTTAGGGGGGTGTTAGTGTTAGGGTTAGACTTAGCTTTAGGGGTTAATACATTTATTAGAATAGCGGTGAGCTCCGGTCGGCAGATTAGGGGTTAATAATTGAAGTTAGGTGTCGGCGATGTTAGGGAGGGCAGTTAGGGGTTAATACTATTTATTATAGGGTTAGTGAGGCGGATTAGGGGTTAATAACTTTATTATGATAGCGGTGCGGTCCGATCGGCAGATTAGGGGTTAATAAGTGTAGGCAGGTGGAGGCGACGTTGTGGGGGGCAGATTAGGGGTTAATAAATATAATATAGGGGTCGGCGGTGTTAGGGCAGCAGATTAGGGGTACATAAGGATAATGTAAGTAGCGGCGGTTTACGGAGCGGCAGATTAGGGGTTAAAAATAATATGCAGGGGTCAGCGATAGCGGGGGCGGCAGATTAGGGGTTAATAAGTGTAAGGCTAGGGGTGTTTAGACTCGGGGTACATGTTAGGGTGTTAGGTGCAGACGTAGGAAGTGTTTCCCCATAGCAAACAATGGGGCTGCGTTAGGAGCTGAACGCGGATTTTTTGCAGGTGTTAGGTTTTTTTTCAGATCAAACAGCCCCATTGTTTCCTATGGGGGAATCGTGCACGAGCACGTTTTTGAGGCTGGCCGCGTCCGTAAGCAACTCTGGTATCGAGAGTTGAAGCTGCGTTAAATATGCTCTACGCTCCTTTTTTGGAGCCTAACGCTGACATTATATGGACTCTCAATACCAGAGTTATTTTTATGGTGCGGCCAGAAAAAAGCCAGCGTTAGCTACGCGGGTCCTTACCGACAAAACTCTAAATCTAGCCGTTAGATTGTAAAAAATATAATGTGATTTTGAGTATCAAAACTGTGCAATCTCCAAATCTCATTGAAACTAATTAAAAAAACTAAACAAACAAAATTAAAATATGCACGTCAATACTCCTTCTTCTTTACATCAAGTTGCACATGATGCAATAATTTTTTATTTATGCAAACCATGTAAAGGGGTCTTTATAAGTAAGTGATGTGAGTATGTAGCAACATACAGTCCGAGTTGTGTACAACTATATCAATGTGGCGTTCTAATATGCTTCCATTACCACATCACAGTAAAAACTTCATACAAGAACCGCTATAGTGCGGTGCAATGATTACTACCCAGATATTATTATGACTGATGTGTGACAGTTATTAATGCCTTCTATTCCTAATGCCAAACATTAAAAACGAGCTCCCATAAGTTCAACCAACCCCCCTGACACATTTTACCATTTGGGCTTTATCAAAGGCAGCAAGCCGCCGATCCAGTGAGAATATAAACATCATGAAATCAGAAGTTCCACCCATCCGATCATCAATTGGTCAGAAGTCATGACAATCAAGTCGCAGTTAAATCACATTCTGTAATAACCACTATGAATGATAATGGTATAAGGTAGGTACCCTAAATAATGTGAATAACAGCATAAAGCTGTAAGCTTGATCCAACAGTTAATATGTATAGAGTTAAATAGATTCTTGATTTGTGGAAACTATTTCTGAAAATTACCAAATCATCCATCCGTATCATCCATCCATAATGTCCTATTATGGGATGAGTGCCATCAGTAATGGACTTACATTTAAAGACATACTGTACATATCTATGTCATAAGTAAAGAATTAATTTATATACACTACTACGAGTTTATGATATATATATATATATATATATATATATATACACAGTATATATATTGACCCAATGAGAACACGATGATGTGTGTTTCTGCAGTCTAATAGGAGTGTGTAGATTGGTATGGTAAAATAAATCAAATAATTCTCATGTCTCTGTGTGGAATAGAATTAAACAGAATAAATCATGTGAGTGATAAGAATAAATAAAAACAAAAGTGAACAGTGATTGCTAAATACAAATAAATGTAACTAACATATGTGAACTTAAAGAACAAATGTTCTGTGAACAACTATTATAAAAATATAAATACATAGAATAACCTCATAGAAAACAAATCATGATGAGGAAAATACTAATGTTATATGAAATCGATGTACAATATGCATAGTGGTGTAGTGATAGTCGAATGCCAATTAATAGTCTTCACATTGGAGGAACAATGTGAAACATATACAGTGTGAATATTACTACTCATAATCTCTACTTTCAGAGAGACTATATGTGCCAAAAAATGATGACAAAGTGTATAAGGATGAAATGAGCCCTACTCAGTGAAAGATATTTAAACTACAGATGAGTATGTGTGTAGTCCTCAATAATGGATTATTTTAAATTATCACGCTATCCACCAATTGTATTGGTGTATATGTAAATACATACACATGTATGCATTCTAATATATATGGCTATGTGCTATTGCCTAAGAGAAGAATTTATAAATTATAGTAAATCATAAATATACATAGTAATTGTTCGTTGATTCCTGATGGTTTGACTAAGTTTAGTAAGTAGATCCATTTACTTTCAGTTTTCAATAAAGCGGATTCAAGATCTCCTCCTCTGATACCTAAGCTGACTTTCTCTATTTCCCAGCATAGCAGGTCTTCTATGTTGGATTTATGACACATCAAAAAGTGAGATGCAACACTAGTTAGAGTTTTGTCATCCTCTTGGTCTTTAGTGGTATTACTGATGTTCCTTAGGTGTTCCATCAGTCTCACTCTCAGCTTCCGTGTTGTCATACCAACGTAAAAGTTGTTGCATTTACACTATAATACATATATAACCCCATCTGTACTGCAGCTAATATATCTGTTGATCTTGTGAACCTTTCCAAATCTATCTTTGATCACAGTTGTCTAATAAAAACAGAATTTATGCTTACCTGATAAATTACTTTCTCCAACGGTCCACGGCATCATCCTTACTTGTGGGAATATCTCTTCCCCAACAGGAAATGGCAAAGAGTCCCAGCAAAGCTGGCCATATAGTCCCTCCTAGGCTCCGCCCACCCCAGTCATTCGACCGACGGACAGGAGGAAAAATATAGGAGAAACCATATGATACCGTGGTGACTGTAGTTAGAGAAAATAATTCATCAGACCTGATTAAAAAACCAGGGCGGGCCGTGGACCGGACACACCGTTGGAGAAAGTAATTTATCAGGTAAACATAAATTCTGTTTTCTCCAACATTGGTGTGTCCGGTCCACGGCGTCATCCTTACTTGTGGGAACAATACCAAAGCTTTAGGACACGGATGAAGGGAGGGAGCAAATCAGGTTACCTAAACGGAAGGCACCACGGCTTGCAAAACCTTTCTCCCAAAAATAGCCTCCGAAGAAGCAAAAGTATCAAATTTGTAAAATTTGGCAAAAGTGTGCAGTGAAGACCAAGTCGCTGCCTTACATATCTGGTCAACAGAAGCCTCGTTCTTGAAGGCCCATGTGGAAGCCACAGCCCTAGTGGAGTGAGCTGTGATTCTTTCAGGAGGCTGCCGTCCGGCAGTCTCATAAGCCAATCGTATGATGCTTTTAAGCCAAAAGGAAAGAGAGGTAGAAGTCGCTTTTTGACCTCTCCTTTTACCAGAATAGACAACAAACAAAGAAGATGTTTGTCTGAAATCTTTTGTAGCCTCTAAATAGAATTTTAGAGCACGGACTACGTCCAAATTGTGTAACAAACGTTCCTTCTTTGAAACTGGATTCGGACATAAAGAAGGTACAACTATCTCCTGGTTAATATTTTTGTTAGAAACAACCTTAGGAAGAAAACCAGGCTTAGTACGCAAAACCACCTTATCTGCATGGAACACCAGATAGGGCGGAGAACATTGCAGAGCAGATAACTCTGAAACTCTTCTAGCAGAAGAAATAGCAACCAAAAACAAAACTTTCCAAGATAGTAACTTAATATCTATGGAATGTAAAGGTTCAAACGGAACCCCTTGAAGAACTGAAAGAACTAGATTTAGACTCCAGGGAGGAGTCAAAGGTCTGTAAACAGGCTTGATCCTAACCAGAGCCTGAACAAATGCTTGAACATCTGGCACAGCTGCCAGTCTTTTGTGTAGTAAGACAGATAAAGCAGAGATCTGTCCCTTTAGAGAACTTGCAGATAATCCTTTCTCCAAACCTTCTTGTAGAAAGGAGAGAATCTTAGGAATTTTTATCTTATTCCATGGGAATCCCTTGGATTCACACCAACAGATATATCTTTTCCATATTTTATGGTAAATCTTTCTAGTTACCGGTTTTCTGGCCTGAACCAGAGTATCTATCACAGAATCTGAAAACCCACGCTTCGATAGAATCAAGCGTTCAATCTCCAAGCCGTCAGCTGGAGGGAGACCAGATTTGGATGTTCGAATGGACCCTGAACAAGAAGGTCCTGTCTCAAAGGTAGCTTCCATGGTGGAACCGATGACATATTCACCAGGTCTGCATACCAAGTCCTGCGTGGCCACGCAGGAGCTATCAAGATCACCAAGGCCCTCTCCTGTTTGATCCTGGCTACCAGCCTGGGAATAAGAGGAAACGGTGGAAATACATAAGCTAGGTTGAAGGTCCAAGGTGCTACTAGTGCATCCACTAGAGTCGCCTTGGGATCCCTGGATCTGGACCCGTAGCAAGGAACCTTGAAGTTCTGACGAGACGCCATCAGATCCATGTCTGGAATGCCCCATAATTGAGTTAGTTGGGCAAAGATCTCCGGGTGGAGTTCCCACTCCCCCGGATGGAATGTCTGACGACTCAGATAATCCGCTTCCCAGTTTTCCACACCTGGGATGTGGATCGCAGATAGGTGGCAGGAGTGATCCTCCGCCCATTGAATTATTTTGGTCACTTCTTTCATCGCCAGGGAACTCCTTGTTCCCCCCTGATGATTGATATACGCAACGGTCGTCCTGTTGTCTGATTGGAATCTTATGAATCTGGCCTTTGCTAGCTGAGGCCAAGCCCTGAGAGCATTGAAGATCGCTCTTAGTTCCAGAATGTTTATCGGGAGAAGAGACTCTTCCCGAGACCATAGTCCCTGAGCTTTCAGGGACTCCCAGACCACTCCCCAGCCCACTAGACTGGCGTCGGTCGTGACAATGACCCACTCTGGTCTGTGGAAGCTCATTCCCTGGGATAGATGGTCCAGGGTCAGCCACCAACGGAGTGAATCTCTGGTCTTCTGATCTACTTGAATCATTGGAGACAAGTCTGTATAATCCCCATTCCACTGTTTGAGCATGCACAGTTGTAATGGTCTTAGATGAATTCGTGCAAAAGGAACTATGTCCATTGCTGCAACCATCAACCCTACTACTTCCATGCACTGCGCTATGGAAGGACGTGGAACAGAATGAAGAACTTGACAAGTGCTTAGAAGTTTTGACTTTCTGACCTCTGTCAGAAAAATCCTCATTTCTAAGGAATCTATTATTGTTCCCAAGAAGGGAACTCTTGTTGACGGAGACAGAGAACTTTTTTCTATGTTAACCTTCCATCCGTGTGATCTGAGAAAGGCCAGAACGATGTCTGTATGAGCCTTTGCTTTTGACAGGGATGACGCTTGTATTAGAATGTCGTCCAAGTAAGGTACCACTGCAATGCCCCTCGGTCTTAGAACCGCTAGAAGGGACCCTAGTACCTTTGTGAAAATCCTTGGAGCAGTGGCTAACCCGAATGGGAGGGCCACAAACTGGTAATGTTTGTCCAGAAAGGCGAACCTTAGGAACTGATGATGTTCTTTGTGGATAGGAATATGTAGGTACGCATCCTTTAGATCCACGGTAGTCATAAATTGACCTCCCTGGATAGTGGGTAGAATCGTTCGAATGAGAAATTTGTTTAGGATCTTCAAATCCAAAATTGGTCTGAAAGTCCCCTCTTTTTTGGGAACTACGAACAGATTGGAATAAAATCCCATTCCTTGTTCCTTTATTGGAACTGGGTGTATCACTCCCATCTTTAACAGGTCTTCTACACAATGTAAGAACGCCTGTCTCTTTATTTGGTTTAAGGATAAGTGAGACATGTGGAACCTTCCCCTTGGGGGTAGTTCCCTGAATTCCAGAAGATAACCCTGAGAAACTATTTCTAGTGCCCAGGGATCCTGAACATCTCTTGCCCAAGCCTGAGCAAAGAGAGAGAGTCTGCCCCCTACTAGATCCGGTCCCGGATCGGGGGCTACTCCTTCATGCTGTTTTGTTAGCAGCAGCAGGCTTCTTGGCCTGCTTACCCTTGTTCCAGCCTTGCATCGGTTTCCAGGCTGGTTTGGGTTGTGAGGCATTACCCTCTTGCTTAGAGGATGCAGAATTAGAGGCCGGTCCGTTCCTGAAATTGCGAAAGGAACGAAAATTAGACTTATTCTTGGCCTTGAAAGGCCTATCTTGTGGAAGGGCGTGGCCCTTTCCCCCAGTGATGTCTGAGATAATCTCTTTCAATTCTGGTCCAACTAGAGTTTTACCTTTGAAAGGGATGTTAAGCAATTTTGTCTTGGATGACACATCCGCTGACCAAGACTTTAGCCAAAGCGCTCTGCGCGCCACGATTGCAAACCCTGAATTTTTCACCGCTAATCTAGCTAATTGCAAAGCGGCATCTAAAATAAAAGAGATAGCCAACTTAAGTGCGTGAACTCTGTCCATAACCTCCTCATATGGAGTCTCTCTACTGAGCGACTTTTCTAGTTCCTCGAACCAGAACCACGCTGCTGTAGTGACTGGGACAATGCACGAAATGGGTTGTAGAAGGTAACCTTGCTGTACAAAAATCTTCTTAAGCAAACCCTCCAATTTTTTATCCATAGGATCTTTGAAAGCACAACTATCCTCGATAGGAATAGTAGTGCGTTTGTTTAGAGTAGAAACTGCCCCCTCGACCTTAGGGACTGTCTGCCATAAGTCCTTTCTGGGGTCGACCATAGGAAATAATTTCTTAAATATAGGGGGGGGAACAAAAGGTATGCCGGGCTTTTCCCACTCCTTATTCACTATGTCCGCCACCCGCTTGGGTATAGGAAAAGCGTCGGGGTGCACCGGAACCTCTAGGAACTTGTCCATCTTGCATAATTTCTCTGGAATGACCAAGTTGTCACAATCATCCAGAGTAGATAACACCTCCTTAAGCAGTGCGCGGAGATGTTCTAATTTAAATTTAAATGTCACAACATCAGGTTCAGCTTGTTGAGAAGTTTTTCCTGAATCTGAAATTTCCCCATCTGACAAAACCTCCCTCATGGCCACTTCAGATTGGTGTGAGGGTATGACAGAACAATTATCCTCAGCGCCCTCCTGCTCTTCAGTGTTTAAAACAGAGCAATCGCGCTTTCTCTGATATGTAGGCATTTTGGATAAAATATTTGCTATGGAGTTATCCATTACAGCCGTCAATTGTTGCATGGTAATAAGCATTGGCGCGCTAGATGTACTAGGGGCCTCCTGCGTGGGCAAAACTGGTGTAGACACAGTAGGGGATGATGTAGTATCATGTTTACTCCCCTCATTTGAGGAATCATCTTGGGCAATTTCATTATCTGTGGCAGTACTGTCCTTACTTTGTTTGGACGCTATGGCACAATTATCACACAAATTTAAATGGGGAGACACATTGGCTTTCATACATATAGAACATAGCTTATCCGAAGGCACAGACATGTTAAACGGGCTTAAACTTGTCAATAAAGCACAAAAAACGTTTTAAAACAAAACCGTTACTGTCTCTTTAAATTTTAAACAGAAAAAGCTTTATTACTGAATATGTCAAAAAGTATGAAGGAATTGTTCAAAAATTACCAAAATTTCACCAGAGTGTCTTAGCATTAAGAGTATTACACACCAAATTTCAGAGCTTTAACCCTTAAAATAACGGAACCGGAGCCGTTTACAAATTTAACCCCTATACAGTCCCAGCTATAGCCTTTGCTGAGACCCAACCAAGCCCAGAGGGGAATACGATACCAAGTGAAGCCTTCTAGAAACTTTTCCAGCTACTTTCAGATCCTCACACATGCATCTGCATGACCTGCTCACAAAATACAACTGCACAGTAATGGCACGAAAATGAGGCTCAGCCTACAACTGGGAAGGCCCCCTGACTGGAAAAGGTGTCTAACATAGTGCCTGCCGTTAATAAACGTTCCCCAAGTTTATAAATGTGAATTATCAGCATAAACATGAATAAAATGCCCAAATAAAGCAATCGATTTAGCCCATAAAAGTGTCTACCAGTTTTATAGCCCATATTAAGCCCTTTATTCTGTTTTGTTTGAATAAGAAAATGGCTTACCGGTCCCCATGAGGGGAAATGACAGCCTTCCAGCATTACATGGTCTTGTTAGAAATATGGCTAGTCATACCTTAAGCAGAAAAGTCTGCTAACTGTTTCCCCCAACTGAAGTTACTTCATCTCAACAGTCCTATGTGGAAACAGCAATCGATTTTAGTTACTGCTAAAATCATCTTCCTCTCACAAACAGAAATCTTCATCCTTTTCTGTTTCAGAGTAAATAGTACATACCAGCACTATTTTAAAATAACAAACACTTGATAGAAGAATAAAAAACTACATTTAAACACCAAAAAACTCTTAACCATCTCCGTGGAGATGTTGCCTGTGCAACGGCAAAGAGAATGACTGGGGTGGGCGGAGCCTAGGAGGGACTATATGGCCAGCTTTGCTGGGACTCTTTGCCATTTCCTGTTGGGGAAGAGATATTCCCACAAGTAAGGATGACACCGTGGACCGGACACACCAATGTTGGAGAAAGTATGTTTACAGGTACTGCAGTTGCCAAATTTAAATCACCCTGAAGTAAAAGAGCTCTCAGTTTTCTTCCCTGCTCTTGCACAACCAAACATATGAGAGCAGGAGTTGTCAGTCACCCCTGGATCATTGGATCAATCTAAATCGGGGTAGAGGTTAGCATGAAAAACAGCATTTGAATACGTTGACATTTTGTCTAAAAAATTATGAAGTAAAAGCTGCTAAAAAATACATTTCCGCTAATATACCAGTATTAGTTGTGCATTATTTTTTAATAATGCTGTTTCATAAGAGATTTCTGTTGTGTTGCTATAGAATAACATATCAGTTAAATCAATATTTGTAAAACAAATGAACATCAAGTCATTAGATCAGAAACAGCTCGCTAGCACTCTCAAACCTCTCCTCTCTTCCATCCCCTCCTTTTCCTACCATGATCTATCTGCCACTACAGCTCCACTCTTACATCGGTCCTTGAAAATCTGGCCCCACCTACCATAATTCCGGAATCATACACTCATCCTCAGCACTGGCATACTCCTCTGACACGGTACCTACGCAGATGTTCCCATACTGTTGAGAGACACTGGAGGAAATCTCAGAGTTCAGCTGACTTTCTTCACTATAAGTTTATCTTGAAATCTTACTATTCTGCCCTTAATCTATATAAGCAACATTACTTCTCTACTCTTATCTCTACTTATTCTTCAAACCCAAAACGTCTGTTCTCCACATTCAATACTCTTCTCCACCCACCTCCACATCCTACTACAACTTATCTCTCAGCTCAAGATTTTGCCAGCTACTTCAGCATCCATCAGAAATAATATCGTCTCGCAACATACTACCAGTCTCCCACCCACCCAAAAGCTCACAATCATCCAAAACCCACATAGCCAAAAATGTAGCTCTTTTGCCATTAATAAGAGCCGACTACAACATTGCAACTCTGTACCCACTTGACCCCTGTAAATGTTATTTTGTATACCACCTATGTTTATAGCGCTGTGGAATCTGTTGGCGCTCTACAAATACCTTATAATAATAATAACAATAACATCCTTTTTACTGCAATTATTTTAAAATAGCCAAACCCCACCCACCTTTTACCTTGTTGGAGGAGCCAGTCTTGGTTTTAATCAATAGACAACAAGGTTAGACATAGTCATAAACTTAACATAATTTTGCAGATGTTATCTAATAAAGCCAGTTAGGGACAAATATGAAGCAGGGTTTGCCTTTATAAGTCAGCAGGGACTTTTCAAGCTAAATTACATGAAAAGGGGGCAAAATAAATACTGCAAATATATTGCAAAGTTGTTTCATTACGCACAACAAAATACTTTATATAAAATGATAAGGTGTTTATAGTCCCTTTAAAATACTTCCAATTTATGCTCAGTAACCATAAGCAGAATGTGCTTCTCCACCAATGGGAATTAGTAAAAAGTGCCTCTCAGTCAATGAGGATTACTAGGAAGAAGACAATTGATTGCTTTTAGTTGCAACTGAAATTTAAAAATCTTTTACATCACAATTGTTTCTGCAAAATATAAATAAACACTTATTTAATGTTTAGTTTGTGTGGAAACGTTTTAGGTAAAACCCTTACATTTAAACGTAATACTACTACTTCAGTCATTATTTTTAGGCAATTTTAAACAACTTTCCAAGGCCTAGATTTAGAGTTTGGCGGTAGCCGTGAAAACCAGCGTTAGAGGCTCCTAACGCTGGTTTTAGGCTACCGACGGTATTTGGAGTCAGTCAGGAAAGGGTCTAACGCTCACTTTTCAGCCGCGACTTTTCCATACCGCAGATCCCCTTACGTCAATTGCGTATCCTATCTTTTCAATTGGATCTTTCTAACTCCGGTATTTAGAGTCGTGTCTGAAGTGAGCGTTAGAAATCTAACGACAAAACTCCAGCCGCAGAAAAAAGTCAGTAGTTAAGAGCTTTCTGGGCTAACGCCGGTTTATAAAGCTCTTAACTACTGTGCTCTAAAGTACACTAACACCCATAAACTACCTATGTACCCCTAAACCGAGGTCCCCCCACATCGCCGCCACTCGATTAAATTTTTTTAACCCCTAATCTGCCGACCGCCACCTACGTTATACTTATGTACCCCTAATCTGCTGCCCCTAACACCGCCGACCCCTATATTATATTTATTAACCCCTAACCTGCCCCCCACAACGTCGCCGCCAGCTACCTACAATAATTAAACCCTAATCTGCCGACCGCCACCTACGTTACACTTATGTACCCCTAATCTGCTGCCCCTAACACCGCCGACCCCTATATTATATTTATTAACCCCTAATCTGCCCCCCTCAACGTCGCCTCCACCTGCCTACACTTATTAACCCCTAATCTGCCGAGCGGACCGCACCGCTACTATAATAAAGTTATTATCCCCTAATCCGCCTCACTCCCACCTCAATAACCCTATAATAAATAGTATTAACCCCTAATCTGCCCTCCCTAACATCGCCGACACCTAACTTCAATTATTAACCCCTAATCTGCCGACCGAATCTCGCCGCTACTGTAATAAATGGATTAACCCCTAAAGCTAAGTCTAACCCTAACACCCCCCTAAGTTAAATATAATTTAAATCTAACGAAATAAATTAACTCTTATTAAATAAATGATTCCTATTTAAATCTAAATACTTACCTGTAAAATAAACCCAAATATAGCTACAATATAAATTATAATTATATTATAGCTATTTTAGGATTTATATTTATTTTACAGGTAACTTTGTATTTATTTTAACCAGGTACAATAGCTATTAAATAGTTAAGAACTATTTAATAGCTAAAATAGTTAAAATAATTACAAATTTACCTGTAAAATAAATCCTAACCTAAGTTACAATTAAACACTACACTATCAATAAATAAATTAAATAAAATACCTACAATTACCTACAATTAAACCTAACACTACACTATCAATAAATTAATTAAATACAATATCTACAAATAAATACAATTAAATAAACTAACTAAAGTACAAAAAATAAAAAAGAACTAAGTTACAAAAAATAAAAAAATATTTACAAACATTAGAAAAATATTACAACCATTTTAAACTAATTACACCTACTCTAAGCCCCCTAATAAAATAACAAAGCCCCCCAAAATAAAAAAATGCCCTACCCTATTCTAAATTACAAAAGTTCAAAGCTCTTTTACCTTACCAGCCCTGAACAGGGCCCTTTGCGGGGCATGCCCCAAGAAATTCAGCTCTTTGCCTGTAAAAAAACACATACAATACCCCCCCCCAACATACAACCCACCACCCACATACCCCTAATCTAACCCAAACCCCCCTTAAATAAACCTAACACTAAGCCCCTGAAGATCTTCCTACCTTGTCTTCACCTCACCGGGTATCACACCGATCCGTCCTGGCTCCGATATCTTCACCCAACCCAAGCGGGGGCTAGACATCCATCATCCGACGGCTGAAGAAGTCCAGAAGAGGGTCCAAAGTCTTCATCCTATCCGGGAAGAAGAGTAGATCCGGACCGGCAACCATCTTCTTCCAAGCGGCATCTTCTATCTTCATCCGATGAGGACCGGCTCCATTTTGAAGACCTCCAGCGCGGACCCATCTTCTTCCGACGACGTCCAACTGAAGAATGACGGTTCCTTTAAGGGACGTCATCCAAGATGGCGTCCCTCGAATTCCGATTGGCTGATAGGATTCTATCAGCCAATCGGAATTAAGGTAGGAAAATTCTGATTGGCTGATGGAATCAGCCAATCAGAATCAAGTTCAATCCGATTGGCTGATCCGATCAGTCAATCAGATTGAGCTCGCATTCTATTGGCTGATCGGAACAGCCAATAGAATGCTAGCTCAATCTGATTGGCTGATCGGATCAGCCAATCGGATTGAACTTGACGCAGCCATACTGTGAACTCTCAATACCAGAGTTATTTAAAAGGTGTGGCCAGAAAAAAGCCAGCGTTAGCTACGCGGGTCGTTACCGACAAAACTCTAAATCTAGCTGCAAGTTATTTCTATTATCAAAATGCATTTTCTTATTATCCTTTGCTGGAAAGCAGGGAGGTAAGCTCAAAAAGGACTAGAGGGCAGCACTATTTCCTGTCATGTAGTGCCCCAGGCACGTGCATGCTACCTATCTCCATATCTCTTCAAGAGATTGCCAGATTTGAGGCTTGTTAAATCAGCCCCTACAACTTCTTTTGAAAGCCAGATGCATGTGCAATTCTATCTAGATCCAGAGGCATATTACATATATTGGGGTCAATTTATCAAGCTTCGTATGGAGCTTGACGCCCCATGTTTCCAACGAGCCTCCAGGCTTGCCGGAAACAGAAGTTATGAAGCAGCGGTCTAAAGACCGCTGCTCTATAACTTGTCTGCCTGCTCTGAGGCGCTGGACAGAAATCAACCCAATCGAATACGATCGGGTTGATTGACACCACCTGCTAGAGGCCAGGGGGCGGCATTGCACCAGCAGTTCACAAGAGCTGCTGGTGTAATGATAAATGCCGACAGTGTATGCTGTCTGCATTTATCGATGTGAAGCGGACATGATACGCTACATTATATAATGTCTGCTGCACATTAATAAATTGACCCCATTATCCTTACAGCAATGTGTATTTGGAAAAACTATTATAATGGTTCTGAAATTTTTTATACTTCTCCTATACTTGTACTTGCAAGACGTCAGTACGTGAATGTGAATTTTCGTTTTTTTGTGTGGTTGCATTCTTCTGTAGGTAATAAAATAATCCTTTTAATAGGGAAAAGCAATGGTGTAATCATATTTGCCCTAATAGTGACTCTACTTACAATTTTAACAGTAGACAAATTCATTTAATAATATATGATACTGCATATTTACATCTGATTAGTTTTAGACAGGCAATTTTATTCACAAAAGCAACACAATATTATGTATATTTTTACAAAGAAATTTCAGAATCATTTATATTTTTACATTAGCTATGATTTTTTGTAGGATTAAGCTAATGAAACATAATACAGGAAAAACTGTTTGATGTGCACAGTTAAAATAGAAAAGCATACTTTTTTTCTCCACGGTTGCCAATAAGTAATTTCATAGGTTTCAAAAGCTTGATTTCATTTATTCGCTGGCGGCTCTGCAATTTGTGTATATATAAGGGATAAATAAGAAGTATATATTGTATTCTGGGCTAAATTTAAGAAATCAAGTAACATGAAAACTGTCAAAATAAATTTGTAATGAAAATATAAATTGAGTCTAATGCAAGAAAAGCTGGTCTCATTTATATATAAGTACGTTAAGTTCACACAAATCCATTTATTTTGCTAGGCCTATTTTTATTTAATTTACATTTAAGAATTGTTTAACATCCAAACATTGGCAATAATAAAGTAACATATTTAATATGTATGCAGTATTAGAAAAAAAACAGAAAACAAATCAGAAAAAAATGCTTCTATAGGCTAAAGTGTCAAGTATTTAGTGTGACCTCCCCTTAAACTTCACTCATAAACCTAAATGGAATCGAACCCTAATTAATGCTGTTGCTAACACTTGTATTTGTCCTACTATTTCATGTAAAAATTACTGCTGTGAAAAAAGGTCTATTACACCAGGTTTGTGCAAGACAACTTGAGCATTACATACACATATTGTATGAGTATATTTAATTGGAAGCTTGCTAATAGGATCAACTTTCACATCATTCTATTCAAAATCCCAAAGATCACAGAATTTGACAGACATAAAATCATACTTTTGCACCAGGAAATCCACTCTCACAGAGAAATCAGCAAACAAACTGGATACTCAAGATGTGGTATTCAAGTTGTTATAAAGAAATTTGAAGAATCAGGAGAGGTCAAGGACAAAAAAAAGACTTGAAGGCCAAGAAAACTTTTAAAATCTGATGAAAAGTTTCTCAGAGTTTCTTCTTTGAGAGACCGGAAAAAGTCCAGAAAGGACCTGGCTTAGCATTTGGCAGTTTCATCGGGATACCAAGTTGACCCTTCTGCAGTTCGAAGAAGCTTGATCAGAAATGGTCTTTGTGGAAGGGTAGCAGCCAAGAATCCACTTTTTTCGGAAGGGGAACAGAGTGAAACGGCTAAAATATGCTAAAGCTCACAAAGATTGGAATGAAAATCAGTGGAAAAGATTATTATGGAGTGACAAAATCCAAGTTTGAAACTTTGGGTCCAATCGTCGACAACATGTGAGAAGAAGAGTTGGAGAGAGATGGAAGAATGAGTGCTTACAACCTTCAGTGAAACATGCTGGAGGGTCTGTCCTGGTTAGGGGCTGCATTTCTGCCCGTGGTGTTGGCGATATTGTCAGCCAGGATCATTCATGCTGTAAAGTACAGACAGGTTTTATTTCATCATGCCATTCCTTCTGGAAAGCACCTGATTGGGAATGGTTTTATTTTTCAGTATGATATTGATCCCAAAAAAACTGTTAATTCAGTGAAATCATATTTGGAGAGGAAAACAGCTGATAAAACACTGACAGTCATGGACTGAATATTATAGAGGCAGTATGGGATCACCTGGACAGAGAAATAAATAAAAGACAACCTACTGGGAAGAGCTAAAAGAAGCCTGGTATAATATACCAGAGGATTACTTCAGAAAACTTCAGGGCAGTCTCCCCAAAAGAGTTCAAGATGTGCTTAATGCCAAGGTAGGTCACACTAAATACTGACTTTTGTTCTAAAAATTGTGTTTTTTATATTTTCTTGTATTTGTTGTTTGTATCTTAATAAAGAGAGCGAAAAATAAATGTAGATGGTTATTAAAACTTTGCTAAAATCTAACGGTGGTCTAAATCTTTTGCACAGTACTGTAAATATATATATATATATATATATATATACTACTAGTTTGGATATACCTGAATGAATGCATGTTTTACTTGTGCTTTAATGAGACATTAAAGTAACAATTACATTTTAGAGGGTATGTAATCTTTGCTTTTTCTAAACACCTCTGAGGAAATCTACAAGGCTTTGCGCTCACAAAACACATTGGGAAGTAACATCCCATCCTCCCAGTGTTAGAATTCCACAGCTGTGATGAGTCTAACATTCTTTTGATACATCCAGAAACTTTTCACTTTCCAGAGGGATGTTTGGTCACCCAGCAAAAACACAGTAGGGGATATTTATAAAGCCGTCAACCGCAAATACGCAGGAATTCTGCAGCGTAATTGTGGCGCGCTTGATCCGATCTAGTTATCAAAGCCTACAGATCGGCAAAAGATTGGAACAGCCAATAGGATTTTTGTAGCTCTAATCCTATTGGCTGATAGGAACCTTTCAGCCAATAGGAATACAAGGGACGCCATCTTGGGTTTTATTTTTAGAGTAGGGTCTGGGCAGGTAAAAGAGCTAAATGCCCTTTTAAGGGCAATGCCCATACAAATGCCCTTTTCAGAGCAATGGGGAGCTTAGGTTTTTTTAGATAGGGTTTTTATTTGGGGGGTTTGGTTGGGTGGGTGGTGGGTTTTACTGTTGGGGGCTGTTTGTATTTTTTTTACAGGTAAAAAAGCTGATTTCTTTGGGGTAATGCCCTGCAAAAGGCCCTTTTAAGGGCCATTGGTAGTTTATTGTAGGCTAGGGTTTTTTTTTATTTTGGGGGGCTTTTATATTTTGATAGGGCTATTAGATTATGTGTAATTATTTTTTATTTTGATAATGTGGTTTGTTTGTTTTTGTAATTTAGTGTTTTTTATTTTTTGCAACAGCCTTTATTTTTTTTTTGTAATTTAGTAATGTTTAATAGTATATTTAAATAATTTGAGTAGTGTTAGGGTTTTTTTATATGTTATATAGTTAATTTAATTGGTAGTTTAATGTAATTTTAGTATAATAGTTAGGGTAGGTTAATTAATAGTTTAGAATTAGTTCCTTTTAATTCTACAGGTAAATTTTAATGTAAAGTTAGCGGTTTGTTAGGTTTAGGTGTTAATAGCTTCATTTAGTTTATGGCGATGTGGGGGCTGGCGGTTTAGGGGTTAACAGGTTTAGTTAATGGTAGTGATGTGGAAGGCCAGAGGTTTAGGGGTTAATATGTTTATTTAGTGGCGGCGGGATAGTGGTTAATACATTTTATTTAGGTTACAGTGGTGTCGGGGAGAGGCGTGATAGGGGTTAATAACTTTATTAAAGTTGCGGCGGGGTCCGGGAGCAGCGGGATAGGGGTTAAACATTTTAGTATAGTGGCGACGTTTATTGACAGGGTATAAATAAAGGTGTGAAAAAGCTGAATGGACGCGAGTTCGATGACTGTTAGTTAACAACAGTCCGATGCTCATCGCCCCGTACTTGGTGTGCGGCTTTTTGCTGGTTTTTTATAAATATGGAAATTGTATTCAGGTCCGCAGCTGCGATGTTAGGCGAGCGTATTGGTGCCAGCGAATGCAGCATAGTTGAGGCTTTGATAAATATCCCCCATTGTGGACATTTCCTATCATATGGGATTGGGTGAGTGCTGAACTTTTTATCTTGTTTTTATAGTAAGAGCAATTGTATTAGCAGATTTTTTCTTTTGTAATAAAGTATTTTGTGAATCGTAGGTTCACTGTTTCCTTTGTATATTATTAATATAACAGTATTGGTTATACAAAACTGGGGAATGGGTAATAAAGGGATTATCTATCTTTTTAAACAAAAACAAATCTGGGGTAGACTGTCCCTTTTATCGTCCCTTTTTAAAATATTGCCATTCCTGCAATACATCATCAGGGCCAAAATTTCTGCTAGCTCCCAGTAGTCCATTGCTTCTGTTTCAACAAAGGATACAAAGCAAATGGAGCAAATATGATAATAGAAGTAAACTGGAAAATTGGTTAAACTTGTATATTCTGTCTGAATCATGAAAGAAAAATGTGGGGGCGTGTCCAGGCTCTAGCCCAAGATGGCTGCTAATCTGGGAGCTCTGTCTAAAGGATATACTTTCCGCCAAGATATCTAACTTTGCAGTTGCCATCCAGTGCAGAATTTCATTATAAGCAAGAGAATTAATAATGCTGGACTGGGCAATACTCATATTATTTGCTGTGGAGCCTCGCATACTGGCCTGCTGAGGTTTTAGGCGACCCTCATGGAGTAAAACCTTAGCACCCCCGGGTCACTGGGTATTAGGAGAATAAAGTAAATTCTCCTCTCCTACTTGCAATTACTGCATTCCTTACGATTTTGAGCATGGCGGTATTATATGTGACCATGAGAAACCTGCTGATTGATTTTGAACGTACAATGTGTGCCAGATTTGACTGCCTTCTGCCCTGTGTGGAATGCATTCATGCTGACCTGGAAGTTTCGGAGGTTCAGAGAGGAATGAACGCAGGATTGTAGACAGGCGCAGATCGATATGAGCCTAGATGCTGCTTCAAAAGTGCAGATCTCTGAGCAGCCCCATGCCTGGGAGAACCCAACACCTACCTGGAACTCTGGCAAGGGAGATACGGACGACTCTATGGAGGGGGTCCGAGGAAGTGTGCATGTTGAGGTGCTGTTACCGGAGAGTATATGCAGCGGGTTCAGGCCATCAGTGTTGAGTCACATTTCTTTGAACAGTACGGCAGCTGCATTGTTGCTTTGTGACTCAGAAGAAGATCGTTGGGTTCATTGCCTATTGCCCGATGTCTTGTCCCAAGTGGAGGAGCTATATTTTGGCTGGTTATACAAATTTGGCGTCACGATCCATCTGGGAGCTATGCCATCTATTACGACGCCATTACTGACACGGATGACTGGACTGGCGTAGGGTAAATCTATGTATTCCTTTCCAGTACCTGAGTAAAGGTCATACCCATACTTCATCCCGGACTCATTGGTAAATAAATTACGGTCTTTGGACCTGAGAACCTACTTATTGGAACATTGAGATGTACTTGTTTAGTGGGATTTGAATTTAGTTCCTGAAAATTACATACAGTGGATAAATGGCCTAATTTACTATTTGAACTTATATTTTCCCTCATGGTGGTATTATCTGAACTACATACCTAGTTATACATACAGAGTCAGTTATTCTCATGATATAGAGGTCTTCCTACCCCAAATCTGTGTCAATTATATTTACTGCTTAGGGGTTTTTAGGTGTTGATTGCCTTGGTCTCTTATACATTCCCATCCCCAACGTGTCATGACTATATCTAAATTGTACTTTTATAATTTAATTCAGGTAATAGCATATGGAATATAGTGTGGTGTGGGTTACTAGATAATTATGAGTCTGACAATATATCGGGCAATTCCCTCATATCCACAATACTTTTTGTTAGCGGTCCAATAGTGGCCTAATATTCATATATGCTCCATTGTGTTAATAAAAGTACTTTGGGACTTGGTGCCTGTTTAGGTGCGATTCACTATACTTAATATTATTGCTCTTTACCTACTATATTGTGGGGTTGCCATAGTCCTCATAAAGCTCTATTTAATAGTTTGACTTATCATCACGTTATCCCTCGTGACCGATCCTTTCTCCCATGATGGTATTTTCTGCCCTATACTGAATATAATAGAATGCATACTATTAGATACCTATGTTTGGGGATAGTGCATTATTTATATCAATATATTAAATTAACTCTTAACATTTGTAATTTTTTCTAAAGTATATATAGGGCTTAAGACATATAAATATATTTTACTTAGTGAGAATGAAAGCAACGCATTACTCAGTCTTTATCCAGGTTTGCCAAATTTTACAGCCCTATAGTTGGTCTACAATTGTTAGATTCTACAATTCCTCTTGAATTTGTCCATTGGGCTAATATATTAATTTTGCAGCCCTGCAAAATTAATATATTATTCAATGTCGTTTTGTTAAACCATATTAGCTCTGTAATTTTACGAAACTACAGTCTGTACATTTTTTGATTCTCTGAATTTGTGTCAGGTATAACAATGTTAGCAGATATGAGCCTAAACATATTAGGTCTTGAACTTTACTGAGCCACAGTTTTTCTGACACTGTGTTAGTCATTACCATGTTAACTGCTCTATGCCTATATTATGTTAGTTGTATGCACTCCTTCAATTCTTTTCCAGCTCTCTGGACCTACCCATGGTCCCGGCAGGCATATGAAAGAGAATTATCAGTACAGGTCCAAAAGTGGCCTGTTCCACCCAAAAGCCCTCCGATTAGTAAATTGAATTAATTGGGGTCCAAAAGTGGCCTCAGCTATTTCTGAGAAAAAAAAGAGGGAGTTTTTAGGTTTGCTCCTCAAATATTATGCATTGGATCTATCTCTCAATTTGGTAATTGAATGGGATTGTTGTATCAAGTGATATAGTCATGTGTAAGATTGTGCCCATTTTTTTCCCTTTTTATTGTCTTTGTTTATAATTTCTCAACTTATGTCTTATGTTTAATTGAGCAAACTGAAGTTTATGTAATTGCTTGACCCTCAATAAAAATAAAAATGTAAAAATAAAAATGAAAGAAAAATGTTGTATTTCGTGTCACTTTAAAGACATTTTGATCTAAAGGTGTATGCCTAGTTTTGTAGACATATATACATGGTGAGGTTGATGCCTCGTTAATTAAATGCATTTTGAAATGAAAGCCCAACAAGCAATTTCCATTTAGAACGTCAGTTAAATTTATTGGTAAAGAATGGTGAATCATAATTACTGATTATCATTGTAACAAGTAGTGTTATGACAAGGTAGGATGGGTCTTAAAGCACAAATACAATATAATTGCATAATTAAAGGGACAGAAAACTTTTGTGATTCAGATAGAGTATGCAATTATAAACAACTTTCCAGTTTACATTTAATATTACATTTGTTCATTCCATATTCTATGATGAAAAGTACACTTAAGCAGGCTCAGGAAGCAATGCACTATTGGGAGCTAACTGTTGATTGGTGGCTACACATATATGCATCTTTGTCATTGGCTCACCTGATTTGTTCAGCTAGCTTTCAGTAGTGCATTGCTACTCCTTCAACAAAGTATACCAATATAATTAAGCTATTTTGATAATAGAAGTAACTTGTAAAGTGGTTTAAAAAGTACGATTTAAGAAAAAATGGATTTCATGCTCCTTTAACTACTGACAATTTAAAATTGTATGCTCTCTAAATTGTGAGAGAGAGAAATTGTGTGTCATATCCCTTTAATAAGTGCATAATAAACAGACAACACAATAAAATTTGTTTTTAATTTCAAATAAGCATTACACTTTTTTGACAAATGTATTTTTCTTCCCATTTGTTGGCACCCTGCAGCATGTGACAGCCATCAGCCAATCACAGACTAGTAAACGTATACACTGTGTTCATGCTCAGTAGGAGTTAGTGCATCAGAAAGTGTGCATATAAAAAGACAAAATGTAAAGGGAAGTAAATTGGAAAGTCTGTAAAAAACAGCACGTTCTTTCAGAATCATGAAAATTTAATTTTGACTGTAGTGTCCCATGAAATAGTCATATTTAGTTCAGATTATAGACATAGATTATGTGTGGTAGTAGTTCTGCATAATATGCCAAGAAAAGCTCAGGTTAGCTACAATCCATCATTACTTTAAGAAATTAGCATACCTACTCAACAGAGGGTCCTGGTGCAAATCATTTTTTGGCCACCAAAGGTAACTTAGCTGTTAGCAATAGTAACAATATGCATGCTGCTCTGTATAATGATTTTGAGTGTATACAGATAGATAGATAGATAGATAGATAGATAGATAGATATATAGATAGATAGATAGATAGATAGATAGGTCAGTCAATCCAGAACATTTTAAGAACTTTGAAAAAAGGGGAAAAAAAGAAACTTTGTTCAAGTGCAGCAAAAAAACCATTAAAGGGACATCATACTCATATGCTAAATTACTTGACAGTGATGCAGCATAACTGTAAAAAACTGACATGAAAATATCACCTGAACATCCCTATGTAAAATTGGAATATATTTTACCTAAAATTTCAGTAAGTGTTTTGTGAAAAGTTATACTTAAAGTGACAGGCTAGTCCAAAATAAATTCAGGTAGGGCATGTAATTTTAAACAATTTTCCAATTTACACTGTGTGCAGAATTATTAGGCAAATGAGTATTTTGACCACATCATCCTCTTTATGCATGTTGTCTTACTCCAAGCTGTATAGGCTCGAAAGCCTACTACCAATTAAGCATATTAGGTGATGTGCATCTCTGTAATGAGAAGGGGTGTGGTCTAATGACATCAACACCCTATATCAGGTGTGCATAATTATTAGGCAACTTCCTTTCCTTTGGCAAAATGGGTCAAAAGAAGGACTTGACAGGCTCAGAAAAGTCAAAAATACTGAGATATCTTGCAGAGGGATGCAGCACTCTTAAAATTGCAAAGCTTCTGCAGCGTGATCATCGAACAATCAAGCGTTTCATTCAAAATAGTCAACAGGGTCGCAAGAAGCGTGTGGAAAAACCAAGGCGCAAAATAACTGCCCATGAACTGAGAAAAGTCAAGCGTGCAGCTGCCAAGATGCCACTTGCCACCAGTTTGGCCATATTTCAGAGCTGCAACATCACTGGAGTGCCCAAAAGCACAAGGTGTGCAATACTCAGAGACATGGCCAAGGTAAGAAAGGCTGAAAGACGACCACCACTGAACAAGACACACAAGCTGAAACGTCAAGACTGGGCCAAGAAATATCTCAAGACTGATTTTTCTAAGGTTTTATGGACTGATGAAATGAGAGTGAGTCTTGATGGGCCAGATGGATGGGCCCGTGGCTGGATTGGTAAAGGGCAGAGAGCTCCAGTCCGACTCCCGCCAGCAAGGTGGGGGTGGAGTACTGGTTTGGGCTGGTATCATCAAAGGTGAGCTTGTGGGGCCTTTTCGGGTTGAGGATGGAGTCAAGCTCAACTCCCAGTCCTACTGCCAGTTTCTGGAAGACACCTTCTTCAAGCAGTGGTACAGGAAGAAGCCTGCATCCTTCAAGAAAAACATGATTTTCATGCAGGACAATGCTCCATCACACGCGTCCAAGTACTCCACAGTGTGGCTGGCAAGAAAGGGTATAAAAGAAGAAAATCTAATGACATGGCCTCCTTGTTCACCTGATCTGAACCCCATTGAGAACCTGTGGTCCATCATCAAATGTGAGATTTACAAGGAGGGAAAACAGTACACCTCTCTGAACAGTGTCTGGGAGGCTGTGGTTGCTGCTGCACGCAATGTTGATGGTGAACAGATCAAAACACTGACAGAATCCATGGATGGCAGGCTTTTGAGTGTCCTTGCAAAGAAAGGTGGCTATATTGGTCACTGATTTGTTTTTGTTTTGTTTTTTAATGTCAGAAATGTATATTTGTGAATGTTGAGATGTTATATTGGTTTCACTAGTAAAAATAAATAATTGAAATGGGTATATATTTGTTTTTTGTTAAGTTGCCTAATAATTATGCACAGTAATAGTCACCTGCACACACAGATATCCCCCTAAAATAGCTATAACTAAAAACAAAGTAAAAACTACTTCCAAAACTATTCAGCTTTGATATTAATGAGTTTTTTGGGTTCATTGAGAACATGGTTGTTGTTCAATAATAAAATTAATCCTCAAAAATACAACTTGCCTAATAATTCTGCACTACCTGTACTTTTATCACCTATTAGCTTTGTTCTCTTGGTATTCTTAGTTGAAAGCTAAATCTAGGAGGTTCATATGCTAATTTCTAAGTCCTTGAAGGCTGCCTCTTAGCTCAAGGCATTTTGACAGTTTTTCACCACTAGAGGGTGTTAGTTTATGTGTTTCATAAAGATAACACTGTACTCACACAAGTGAAGTTCCACGGAGCCATCACTGATTGGCTAAAATGCAAACCTGCAGAGGCTTAGATACAAGATAATCACAGAGGTAAAAAGTGTATTAATATAACTGTGTTGGTTATGCAAATCTAGGGAATGGGTAATAACATAATTTTCAGTAAGAACTTACCTGATAAATTAATTTCTTTCATATTGGCAAGAGTCCATGAGCTAGTGACGTATGGGATATACATTCCTACCAGGAGGGGCAAAGTTTCCCAAACCTCAAAATGCCTATAAATACACCCCTCACCACACCCACAATTCAGTTTAATGAATAGCCAAGTAGTGGGGTGATAAGGAAAGGAGTAAAAAGCATCAAGAAAGGAATTTGGAAATAATTGTGCTTTATACAAAAAATTATAACCACCATAAAAAGGGTGGGTCTCATGGACTCTTGCCAATATGAAAGAAATGAATTTATCTGGTAAGTTCTTACATAAATTATGTTTTCTTTCATGTAATTTGCAAGAGTCCATGAGCTAGTGATGTATGGGATAGTAATAACTAAGATGTGGAACTCCACAGAAGAGTCACTAGAGAGGGAGGGATAAAATAATAACAGCCATTTTCCGCTGAAAAAAATTAATCCACAACCCAGTTTATTCTAGTAATGAAAAGAAAAAACTTAAACATAAGCAGAGGAATCAAACTGAAACAGCTGCCTGAAAAACTTTTCTACCAAAAACTGCTTCCGAAGAAGCAAATACATCAAAATGGTAGAATTTAGTAAATGTATGCAAAGAAGACCAATTGCTGCTTTGCAAATCTGATCAACTGAAGATTCATTCTTAAAAGCCCACGAAGTGGAGACTGATCTAGTAAAATGAGCTGTAATTCTCTGAGGCGGGTCCTGACCCGACTCCAAATAGGCCTGATGAATCAAACGTTTTAACCAAGATGCCAAAAGAATGGCAGAAGCCTTCTGAACTTTCCTAGAACCAGAAAAGATAACAAATAGACTAGAAGTCTTTCTGAAATCTTTAGTTGCTTCAACATAATATTTCAAAGCTCTTACCACATCCAAAGAATGTAAGGATCTCTCCAAAGAATTCTTAGGTTTAGGACACAAAGAAGGGACAACAATTTATCTATTAATATTGTTAGAATTCACAACCTTAGGTAGAAATTTAAATGAAGTTCGCAAAACTGCCTTATCCTGATGGAAAATCAGAAAAGGAGATTCACAAGAAAGAGCAGATAATTCTTCTTCTAGCAGAAGAGATGGCCAAAAGGAACAACACTTTCCAAGAAAGTAGTTTAATGTCCAAAGAATGCATAGGCTCAAATGGAGGAGCCTGTAAAGCCTTCAAAACCAAATTGAGACTCCAAGGAGGAGAGATTGATTTAATGACAGGCTTGATACAGACCAAAGCCTGTACAAAACAGTGAATATCAGGAAGCTTAGCAATCTTTCTGTGAAATAAAACAGAAAGAGAAGAGATTTGTCCCTTCAAAGAACTTGCAGACAAACCCTTATCCAAACCATCCTGAAGAAACTGTAAAATTCTAAGAATTCTAAAAGAATGCCAGGAGAATTTATGAGAAGAAAACCATGAAATATAAGTCTTCCAAACTCGATAATAAATCTTCCTAAAAACAGATTTATGAGCCTGTAACATAGTATTAATCACTGAGTCAGAGAAACTTCTATGACTAAGCACTAGGCGTTCAATTTCCATACCTTCAAATTTAATGATTTGAGATCCTCATTAAAAAATGGACCTTGAGACAGAAAGTCTGGCCTTAATTGAAGTGACCAAGGTTGGCAACTGGACATCCGAACAAGATCCGCATACCAAAACATGTGAGGCCATGCTGGAGCTACCAGCAACACAAACAATTGTTCCATGATGATTTTGGAGATCACTCTTGGAAGAAGAACTAGAGGTGTGAAAATATAAGCAGGTTGGTAACACCAAGGAACTGTTAACGCATCCACTGCTTCTGCCTGAGGATCCCTGGACCTGGACAGGTACCTGGGTAGTTTCTTGTTTAGATGGGAAGCCATCAGATGTATTTCTGGAAGACCCCACATCTGAACAATCTGAGAAAACACATCTGGATGGAGCGACCACTCCCCTGGATGTAAAGTCTGACGGCTGCGATAATCCGCTTCCAAATTGTCTATACCTGGGATATGAATCGCAGAAATTTGACAAGAGCTGGATTCCGCCAAAGCAAGTATCCAAGATACTTCTTTCATAGCTTGGGGACAGTGAGTCCCACCCCGATGATTGAAATATGCCACAGTTGTGATATTGTCTGTCTGAAAACAAATGAACAGTTCTCTCTTCAAGAGAGGCCAAACCTGAAGAACCCTGAAAATAGCACAGAGTTCTAAAATATTGATTGGTAACCTCGCCTCTTGAGATTTCCAAACCCCTTGTAATGTCAGAGATCCCCAGACAGCTCCCCAACCTGAAAGACTTGCATCTGTTGTGATCACAGTCCAGGTTGGATGAACAAAAGAGGCCCCTTGAACTATACGATCGTGATCTAACCACCAAGTCAGGGATAGTCGAACATTGGGATTTAAGGATATTTTAATTGTGATATCCTTTAATAATCCCTGCACCATTGGTTCAGCATACAAAGCTGGAGAGGTCTCATATGAAAACGAGCAAAGGTGAACGAGTCCAGTGCTGCAGTCATGAGACCTAAAACTTCCATGCACCTAGCTACTGAAGGGAATGATTGAGACTGAAGGTTCCGTCAAGCTGAAACCAATTTTAATCGTCTCTTGTCTATTAGAGACAGAGTCATGGAAACCTAAAATGGTGACCCTAGTCTGAGGAATCAAAGAACTTTTTGGTAAATTGAGCCTCCAACCATATCTTTGAAGAAACAACACTAGTTGATTTGTGTGAGATTCTTCAGAATGTAAAGACTGAGCTAGTACCAAGATATCGTCCAAATAAGGAAACACCGCAATACCCCGTTCTCTGATTACAGAAAGTAGGGCACCGAGAACCTTTGAAAAGATTCTTGGAGCTGTCGCTAGGCCAAATGGAAGAACAACAAATTGGTAATACTTGTCTAGAAAAGAGAAACTCAGAAACTGATAGTGGTCTGGATGAATCAGAATATGAAGATATGCATCCTGTAAGTTTATTGTGGACATATAATGCCCTTGATGAACAAAAGGCAGAATAGTCCTTATAGTCACCATTTTGAAAGCTGGCACTCTTACATAGCAATTCAAAATTTTAAGATCCAGAACTGGCCTGAATGAATTTTCTTTCTTTGGGACAATGAATAGATTTGAATAAAACCCCAGACCCTGTTCCTGAAACGGAACGGGTATGATTACCCCTGAAAGTTCCAGGTCTGAAACACACTTCAGAAAAGCCTGAGCCTTTACTGGATTTGCTGGGATGCGTGAGAGAAAAAATCTTCTTGCAGGAGGTCTTACTCTGAATCCTATTCGGTACCCTTGAGAGACAATACTCTGAATCCAATGATTTTGGACAGAATCTGCCCAAATTTTTTGGAAGAATCTTAATCTGTCTCCTACCAGCTGAGCTGGAATGAGGGCTGCACCTTCATGCAGACTTGGGGGCTGGCTTTGGTTTCTTAAATGGTTTGGATTTACTGCAACTTGAAGAAGGTTTCCAATTGGAACCAGATTTTTTGGGGGAAGGATTAGGTTTCTGTTTCTTATTTTGTCGAAAGGAACGAAAACAGTTAGAAGCTTTAGATTTACCTTGGAAAGAAAGAGATAGTAATCTAGACTTAGATACCATGTCAGCATTCCAATATTTGAGCCACAAAGCTCTTCTAGCTAAAATAGCTAAAGACAAAGATTTAACATCAATTTTGATGATATCAAAAATGGCATCACAGATAAAATGATTAGCATGTTGAAGCAAGCGAACAATGCTAGGCAAATCAGGATCCATTTCCTGTTGCGCTAAACTTTACAACCAAAAAGTTGATGCAGCTGCAACATCAGCTATAGAAATGGCAGGCCTGAGAAGATAGCCAGAATATAAATAAGCTTTCCTTAGATAAGATTCAAGTTTCCCATCTAAAGGGTCTTTAAAAGAAGTACTATCTTCCATAGGTATAGTAGTACATTTAGCAAGAGTAGAAATAGCCCCATCAACTTTGGGGATCTTTTCCCAAAACTCCAATCTAACTGCTGGCAAAGGATACGATTTTTTAAACCTTGAAAGAATAAAAGAAGTACCAGGCCTATTCCATTCCTTAGAAATCATATCAGAGATAGCATCAGGAACTGGAAAAACCTCTGGAGTAACCACAGGAAGTTTATAAACAGAATTTAAACGTTTACTAGTTTTAATATCAAGAGGACTAGTTTCCTCAATATCCAATGTAATCAACACCTCTTTTAACAAGGAACGATTATATACTTCATTTTAAATAAATAACATAATTTATGTAAGAACTTACCTGATAAATTCATTTCTTTCATATTAGCAAGAGTCCATGAGCTAGTGACGTATGGGATATACATTCCTACCAGGAGGGGCAAAGTTTCCCAAACCTCAAAATGCCTACAAATACACCCCTCACCACACCCACAAATCAGTTTAACGAATAGCCAAGAAGTGGGGTGATAAGAAAAAAAGTGCAAATGCATAAAAAATAAGGAATTGGAATAATTGTGCTTTATACAAAAAATTCATAACCACCTCAAAAAGGGTGGGCCTCATGGACTCTTGCTAATATGAAAGAAATTAATTTATCAGGTAAGTTCTTACATAAATTATGTTTTCTTTCATGTAATTAGCAAGAGTCCATGAGCTAGTGACGTATGGGATAATGACTACCCAAGATGTGGATCTTCCACGCAAGAGTCACTAGAGAGGGAGGGATAAAATAAAGACAGCCAATTCCACTGAAAAATAATCCACACCCCAAAACAAAGTTTAAATCATATAATGAAAAAAATTGAACTTATAAGCAGAAGAATCAAACTGAAACAGCTACCTGAAGTACTTTTCTACCTAAGACTGCTTCAGAAGAAGAAAACATCAAAATGGTAGAATTTAGTAAAAGTATGCAAAGAAGACCAAGTTGCTGCTTTACAAATCTGATCAACCGAAGCTTCATTTCTAAATGCCCAGGAAGTAGAGACTGACCAAGTCGAATGAGCTGTAATCCTTTGAGGCGGAGTTCTACCCGACTCAACATAAGCATGATGAATCAAAGACTTTAACCAAGATGCCAAAGAAATGGCAGAAGCCTTCTGACCTTTCCTAGAACCAGAAAAGATAACAAATAGACTAGAAGTCTTTCGGAAATCTTTAGTAGCTTCAACATAATATTTCAAAGCTCTAACTACATCCAAAGAATGCAACGATCTTTCCTTAGAGTTCTTAGGATTAGGACACAATGAAGGAACCACAATTTCTCTATTAATGTTGTTAGAATTCAAAACCTTAGGTAAAAATTTAAATGAAGTTCGCAACACCGCCTTATCCTGATGAAAAATCAGAAAAGGAGACTCACAAGAAAGAGCAGATAATTCAGAAACTCTTCTAGCAGAAGAGATGGCCAAAAGAAACAAAACTTTCCAAGAAAGTAATTTAATATCCAGCGAATGCATAGGTTCAAACGGAGGAGCTTGAAGAGCCCCCAGAACCAAATTCAAACTCCAAGGAGGAGAAATTGACTTAATGACAGGTTTTATATGAACCAAAGCCTGTACAAAACAATGAATATCAGGAAGATTAGCAATCTTTCTGTGAAAAAGAACAGAAAGAGCAGAGATTTGTCCTTTCAAGGAACTTGCAGACAAACCTTTATCCAAACCATCCTGAAGAAACTGTAAAATTCTAGGAATTCTAAAAGAATGCCAAGAAAAATAATGAGAAGAACACCAAGAAATGTAAGCCTTCCAGACTCGATAATATATCTTCCTAAATACAGATTTACGAGCCTGTAACATAGTATTAATTATGGAGTCAGAGAAACCTCTATGACTGAGAATCAAGCGTTCAATCTCCATACCTTCAAATTTAAGGATTTGAGATCCTGATGGAAAAAAGGACCTTGCGATAGAAGGTCTGGTCTTAACGGAAGAGTCCACGGTTGGCAAGTAGCCATCCGGACAAGATCCGCATACCAAAACCTGTGAGGCCATGCTGGAGCCACCAGCAGATCAAACGAGCACTCCTTTAGAATCTTGAAAATCACTCTTGGAAGAAGAACTAGAGGCAGAAAGATATAGGCAGGATGATACTTCCAAGGAAGTGACAATGCATCCACTGCTTCCGCCTGAGGATCCCTGGATCTGGACAGATACCTGGGAAGCTTCTTGTTTAGATGAGAAGCCATCAGATCTATTTCTGGAAGTCCCCACATTTGAAAAATCTGACGAAATACCTCTGGGTGAAGAGACCATTCGCCCGGATGTAATATTTGGCGACTGAGATAATCCGCTTCCCAATTGTCTATACATGGGATATGAACCGCAGAAATTAGACAGGAGCTGGATTCCGCCCATACAAGTATTCGAGATACTTCTTTCATAGCCAGAGGACTGTGAGTCCCTCCTTGATGATTGACATATGCCACAGTTGTGACATTGTCCGTCTGAAAACAAATGAACGACTCTCTCTTTAGAAGAGGCCACGACTGAAGAGCTCTGAAAATCGCACGGAGTTCCAAAATGTTGATTGGTAATCTCGCCTCCTGAGATTCCCAAACCCCTTATGCTGTCAGAGACCCCCATACAGCTCCCCAACCTGTCAGACTTGCATCTGTTGAGATCACAGTCCAGGTCGGAAGAACAAAAGAAGCCCCCTGAACTAAACGATGGTGGTCTGTCCACCACGTCAGAGAGTGTCGTACAATTGGTTTTAAAGATATTAATTGTGATATCCTTGCACCACTGGTTCAGCATACAGAGCTGAAGAGGTCGCATGTGAAAACGAGCAAAGGGGATCGTTTCCGATGCAGCAGTCATAAGACCTAGAATTTCCATGCATAAGGCTACCGAAGGGAATGATTGAGACTGAAGGTTTCGACAAGCTGAAACCAATTTCAGACGTCTCTTGTCCGTCAGCGACAGAGTCATGGACACTGAATCTATCTGGAAACCTAAAAAGGTTACCCTTGTCTGAGGAATCAACGAACTCTTTGGTAAATTGATCCTCCAACCATGTTCTCGAAGAAACGATACAAGTCGATTCGTATGAGATTCTGCTAAATGTGAAGACTGAGCAAGTACCAAGATATCGTCCAAATAAGGAAATACCACAATACCCTGTTCCTTGGAGCTGTTGCTAGGCCAAACGGCAGAGCCACAAACTGGTAATGCTTGTCTAGAAAAGAGAATCTCAGAAACTGATAGTGATCTGGAAACAACATATAAAGCAAAATTGATCAAATTCCTTAAATGACAGTTTCAGGAATGGGAAAAAAATGCCAATGAACAAGCTTCTAGCAACCAGAAGCAAATAAGTAATGAGACTTAAATAATGTGGAGACAATAATGACGCCCATATTTTTTAGCGCCAAAAAAGACGCCCACATTATTTGGCGCCTAAATGCTTTAAGCGCCAAAAATGACGCCACATCCGGTGACGCCGACATTTTTGGCACAAAAAAACGTCAAAAAAATGACGCAACTTCCGGTGACAAGTATGACGCCGGAAATGACAAAGAAAATTTTTGCGCCAAAAAAGTCTGCGCCAAAAATGACGCAATAAAAAGAAGCATTTTCAGCCCCCGCGAGCCTAACAGCCCACAGGAAAAAAAGTCAAATTTTAAGGTAAGAAAAATTGATTATTCATATGCATTATCCCAAAAAATTAAACTGTCTGAAATAAGGAATGTTGAACATCCTGAATCAAGGCAAATAAATGTTTAAACACATATATTTAGAACTTTATATAAAAGTGCCCAACCATAGCTTAGACTGTGTCACAAAAATAAGACTTACTTACCCCAGGACACTCATCTACATGTAGTAGAAAGCCAAACCAGTACTGAAACGAGAATCAGTAGAGGTAATGGTATATATAAGAGTATATTGTCGATCTGAAAAGGGAGGTAAGAGATGAATCTCTACGACCGATAACAGAGAACCTATGAAATAGACCCCGTAGAAGGAGATCATTGAATTCAAATAGGCAATACTCTCTTCACATCCCTCTGACATTCACTGCACACTGAGAGGAAAACCGGGCTCCAGCCTGCTGCGAAGCGCATATCAACGAAGAATCTAGCACAAACTTACTTCACCACCTCCATGGGAGGCAAAGTTTGTAAAACTGATTTGTGGGTGTGGTGAGGGGTGTATTTGTAGGCATTTTGAGGTTTGGGAAACTTTGCCCCTCCTGGTAGGAATGTATATCCCATACGTCACTAGCTCATGGACTCTTGCTAATTACATGAAAGAAAAGTAGATTTGTCAGTGTCAATATCTGAGGAAGGATCTTCTGAATCAGATAGATCCTCATCAGAGGAGGATAATTCAGTATGTTGTCGGTCATTTGAAATTTCATCAACTTTATGAGAAGTTTTAAAAGACCTTTTACGTTTATTAGAAGGCAAGATGACAGACAAAGCCTTCTGAATCACATCAGCAATAAAATCTTTTATATTCACAGGTATATCATGTGCATTAGATGTTGAAGGTACAACAGGCATTGAACTATTACTGATGGACACATTCTCTGCATGTAAAAGCTTATCATGACAACTATTACATACCACAGCTGGAGATATAATCTCCACAAATTTACAACAGATACACTTAGCTTTGGTAGAACTGTTATCAGGCAGCAGGATTCTAACAGTGGTTTCTGAGACAGGATCAGATTGAGACATCTTGCAAATGTAAGAGAAAAAACAACATATAAAGCAAAATGATCAATTTCCTTATATGGCAGTTTCAGGAATGGGAAATGCAAACAGCATAGCCCTCTGACATAGAAAAAGGCAAGAGGCATATAGGAATGGGGTTTTAAATAATTAAATTATTTGGCGCCAAGTATGACGCACAATGCAAACTGAAATTATTTTGGCGCTAACAACATCCGGAAATTACACACTTGCGTCATTGAAGACGCAACCTTGTGCAAGGAACTCTGCGTCAATTAAGACCCTGGAAATGACGAATTTGCATCAACGGATGTACTTTCGCACCACAAAAAAAAAAAGACGCAATAAACTTTTGCATTTTGCGCCCTCGCGAGCCTAATTTTGCCTGAGAAATTTAATAAAAAAGCAGTCAAAATGAAAAAAGACTATACCCCAGGTAAGAAAAATATTTTCCTAAATATGTTTTTTTCACAAATATGAAACTGATAGTCTGCATAAGGAAATATACATAAACCTGACTCATGACAAATATAAACACAATACATATATTTAGAACTTTATATTAATGCATAAAGTGCCAAACCATAGCTGAGAGTGTCTTAAGTAATGAAAACATACTTACTGAAAGACACCCATCCACATATAGCAGATAGCCAAACCAGTACTAAAACAGTTATCAGTAGAGGTAATGGAATATGAGAGTATATCGTCGATCTGAATAAGGGAGGTAGGAGGTAAATCTCTATGACCGATAACAGAGAACCTATGAAATAGATCTCCCTTGAGGAAAACCACTGCATTCAATAGGTGATACTCCCTTCACATCCCTCTGACATTCACTGTACTCTGAGAGGAATTGGGCTTCAAAATGCTGAGAAACGCATATCAACGTAAAAATCTTAGCACAAACTTACTTCACCACCTCCATAGGAGGCAAAGTTTGTAAAACTGAATTGTGGGTGTGGTGAGGGGTGTATTTATAGGCATTTTGAAGTTTGGGAAACTTTGCCCCTCCTGATAGGATTGTATATCCCATACATCACTAGCTCATTGACTCTTGCCAATTACATGAAAGAAAGAAGAGTTACTGATTTTTGCCCTCCACTTGTAATCTAGACTGAGGTTTTATTTTTATTCAATTAATTTCTTTTAAATAATATTTTCTTGTATTTATTATGGTCTGAGACTTATGTGTGTTGTACAAGACACCACTCACTATCTTCAAATGGCAAAATCAGGCCTCATAGGTTAGAGAGGGCGATCCATGGTCCTGAAGCACTTGATAGTTTTTAGGTAATGGTCTTAAACTAGCTGTCTATTAACCAGAGCCAACCTGTAGATATCTAGTGATGTTAAGGGGACGTTACCATAGAGTAACATATCAAGTGGAACGCAAAAATGAGCTTTCGCGAGTGCAATATTTGCTCTCCACTCAGTAATACCAGCACACAATTACAAATTAGGTGCAAAGAAAACACAACTTTGTGTTCACATTGCCTGGAAGACTTGCGCTCATGAGAGCGTGCTTCCATAGGCACCAATGGGAGCCTCGTTCTCATGCCGTGAAACACGGCAAAATACCTAGCGCAGCGCAGGGGGCAATTTGTGCAGCAAAATAAAAAATATATATGTATATGATTATATAAATATATATGTATACACATATTAACACATAAATATATATTTATTTAAGCATTTACATATATATTTACAGTTAAATCACCGTCGGCTAGATTATAAGTGTTGCGGAATGGCTTTTAACACTGAAAAAATGGCTATTCCAGAGTAATGGCCAGGAACGCATATTACGAGTCGTGTTGGTATAGCTGTAACACAAGCATTTTAGCCTGTAACGCAACGTCCATTTCGCACTCAAAAAAATTATTTTCATAGCGCCTGTATTACAGGTTATGCGGTTCGGCTAAAATGCTTGCATTACAGCCTATACAGACACGACCCATGCCGCCATCTGAGAGCAGTAGTTATGGACTTTGCAAAACAAAATTTTTTCACAAAACTCATAACTAAACTGTTACAAAGTACACTAACACCCATAAACTACCTATTAACCCTTAAACTGTCACCCTCCCACATTGCAAACAATATAATAAAGCTATTAACCCCAATTCTGCTGCTCCCCTACTTCGCCGCCAATAAAGCTATTAACCCCTAAACCGCTGGCCTCCCACATTGCCACTTCTAAATAAACCTATTAACCCCTAAACCTCCGGCCCCCCACAACACCGCTACTAAATAAAGCTATTAACCCCTAAACAGCCGCCCCCCCACATCGCAAAACACTAAATTAAACTTTTAACCCCTAAACCTAACACCCCCTAACTAAAAATTAAAATTACAATATAACTATCTTATAATAAATAAAATCGTACCTATGAAATAAAAATAAACCTATCATTAAACTATTTATTAACCTAACATTACTATTCTAATAAAATAAGAAAACACTACCAATAAAAAATCTAAATTATAAATTTAAAAATACCTAACACTACGAAAAAAATAAAAAAATCTTAAATTACAAAAAATAATAAATACTAAATTACGAAAAACAAAAAACACTAAGCTTACAAAAAATAATAAACGAAATTATCGAAAATAAAAACAATTACATCTATTCTAATAGACTTACAAAAATAAAAAAGCCTCTTCAAAATAAAAAACACCCCCTAGCCATCAATAAACTACCAATAGCCCTTATAAGGGTCTTTTGTAGGGCATTGCCCTAAGTTAAACAGCTCTTTTACCTGTAAAAATAATACAAAGTCCCCCCAACAATAAAACCCACCACCCAACCAACCCCCAAAATAAAAAACTCTAAAAAAGAGTGCCTTAAGAGTGCATTCAGCTCTTTTTCACTGCCCTTAAAAGGGCATCCAGTTCTTTTCCTAAAGCCAAAAACCCTAATCTAAAAAAAACACACCCAAACAAATGAAAAAATAACCTAGCACTAACCCCATAAAATCTACTCACGGTTCCTGAAGTCTGGACATCCATCTCCATCCAGGCGGCGAGAAGTCTTCATCCAGGCGGTGATATCTTCATCCATCCCGGGGGCGACTTCTATCTTCATCTTGGCAGTGCGGAGCGGGGTCATCATGGAAGCCGATCCCATACTGCGCAGAGTGTCCTCTTCATATGGTCACCGCCGTACACTGAAGTTGAAAGCAAGGTAGCTGTTTCAAAATGGCGTACCTTGCATTCCTATTGGCTGATTTGATTCTTCAAATTCAAATCAGCCAATAGGTGAGAGCTTTTGAAATCCTATTGGCTGTTACTGGCGCTGCCAGGATGAAGATAGAAGACGTCCCCGGGATGGATGAAGATATCGTTGTATGGATGAAGACTTCTTGCCGCCTGGATGGAGATGGATGTCCGGACTTCAGGAACCGTGAGTAGATTTTATGGGGTTAGTGTTAGGTTTTTTTTTTCTTCATTTTTTTGGGAGTTTTTTTTTTTAGATTAGGGCTTTTGAAAAAGAGCTGAGTTTTTTGGGGGGGTTGGTTGGGTGGTGAGTTTTACTGTTTAGCACAAAACTCGTTATCTAGGTGCGTGTTTTTTTATTTCAAACACCCCACATCCCCTTACATTAACCTCTTATAACTGCTTCTTTCAGTTTTAAATAAATAACGTCTAGATTACAAGTCTTGCGTTAGCCTTAAAAAGCAGCGTTGGTATAACAAGTCTGGCAGGTACAGGTGTACCACTCACTTTTTTTCCGTGACTCCAGAACACCGCAAATAAACTTACGTAAATTGCGTATCCTATCTTTTCAATGGGATTTTCCTAACGCAGGTATTACGAGTCTTGGTAAAAGTGAGTGGTAGACCCTCTCCTGTCAAGACTCCTACTGCATTTAAAAGTCAGTAGTTAAGAGTTTTATGGGCTAACGCCGTAACATAAAACTCTTAACTAAATTGATAAAAAGTACACTAACACCCATAAACTACCTATTAACCCCTAAACCGAGTCCCCCCCCCCCACATCGCAAACACATAAATACAATTTTTAACCCCTAATCTGCTGACCGGACATCGCCGCCACTTTAATAAATATATTAACCCCTAAACCGCCGCACTCCCGCCTCGCAAACACTAGTTAAATTTTATTAACCCCTAATCTGCTGTCCCTAACATCGCCGACACCTACCTATGATTATTAACCCCTAATCTGCCGCCCCAACGTCACCGCCACTATAATAAAGTTATTAACCCCTAAATCTAAGTCTAACCCTAACACCCCCCCTAACTTAAATATAATTTAAATACATCTAAATAAATATTCTTATCATTAAATAAATTATTCCTTTTTTAAACTAAATACCTATAAAATAAACCCTAAGCTAGCTACAATATAACTAATAGTTACATTGTAGCTAGCTTAGGGTTTATTTTTATTTTACAGGCAACTTTGTATTTATTTTAACTAGGTACAATAGTTATTAAATAGTTATTAACTATTTAATAACTTCCTAGTTAAAATAAATACAAATATACCTGTAAAATAAAACCTAACCTAAGCTACAATTACACCACTACACTATAATTAAATGAATTACCTAAATTAACTACAATTAATTACAATTAAATTGAATAAACTAAATTACGAAGAAAAAAATCACTAAATTACAGAAAATAATAAAATAATTACAATTTGTTTAAACTAATTACACCTAATCTAATCCCCCGAATAAAATAATAAAGCCCCCCAAAATAATAAAAATCCCTACCCTACACTAAATTACAAATAGCCCTTAAAAGGGCTTTTTGCGGGGCATTGCACCAAAGTAATCAGCGCTTTTAAATACAATACCCCCCAACATTACAAACCACCACCCACACACCCAACCCTACTCTAAAACCCACCCAATCCCCCTTAATAAAACCTAACACTACCCCCTTGAAGATCACCCTACCTTGAGACGTCTTCACCGAACTGGGCAGAAGTGGTCCTCCAGACGGTCCGAAGCCTTCATCCTATCCAGGCAGAAGAGGTCCTCCAGACGGCCAGAAGTCTTCATCCAGGTGGCATCTTCTATCTTTATCCATCCGGAGCGGAGCGGGTCCATCTTCAAGACATCCGACGCGGAGCATCCTCTTCGTTCGACGGTGACTGGAACAATGATGGGTAATTTAAATGACGTAATCCAAGATGGCGTCCCTTCAATTCCGATTGGCTGATAGAATTCTATCAGACATCGGAATTAAAATAGAAAAAATTCTATTGGCTGATCCAATCAGCCAATAGGATTGAGCTTGCATTCTATTGGCTGTTCCAATCAGCCAATATTATGCGAGCTAAATCCTATTGGCTGTTCTAATCAGCCAATAGGATTGAACTTCAATCCTATTGGCTGATTGGATCAGCCAATAGGATTTTTTCTACCTTAATTCTGATTGGCTGATAGAATTCTATCTGCCAATCGGAATTGAAGGGACGCCATCTTGGATTACGTCATTTAAAGGGCCCGTCATTGTTCCAGTCGCCGTCGAACAAAGAGGATGCTCCACGTCGGATGGACCCGCTCCGCTCCGGATGGATGAAGATAGAAGATGCCGCCTGGATGAAGACTTCTGGCCGTCTGGAGGACCTCTTCTGCCCGGATAGGATGGAGACTTTGGACCATCTGGAGGACCACTTCTGCCCGGTTGGGTGAAGACATCTCAAGGTAGGGTGATCCTCAAGGGGGTAGAGTTAGTTTTTATTAAGGGGGGATTGGGTGGGTTTTAGAGTAGGGTTGGGTGTGTGGGTGGTGGGTTGTAATGTTGGGGGTATTGTATTTTTTTTACAGGCAAAAGAGCTGATTACTTTGGGGCAATGCCCCGCAAAAAGCCCTTTTAAGGGCTATTTGTAATTTATTATAGGGAGGGGATTTTTATTATTTTGGGGGGCTTTTTTATTTTATTAGGGGGATTAGATTAGGTGTAATTAGTTAAAACAAATTGTAATTATTTTATTATTTTCTGTAATTTAGTGGGTTTTTTTTTCGTAATTTATTTTATTTTATTTAATTGTAATTAATTGTAGTTAATTTAGGTAATGTATTTAATTATAGTGTAGTGTTAGGTGTAATTGTAGCTTAGGTTAGGTTTTATTTTACAGGTATATTTGTATTTATTTTAACTAGGAAGTTATTAAATAGTTAATAACTATTGTACCTAGTTAAAATAAATACAAAGTTGCATGTAAAATAAAAAATAAACCCTAAGCTAGCTACAATGTAACTATTAGTTATATTGTAGCTACCTTAGGGTTTATTTTATAGGTAAGTATTTAGTTTAAAAAATGAATAATTTATTTAATGATATGAATATTTTTTTTTAGATGTATTTAAATTATATTTAAGTTAGGGGGTGTTAGGGTTAGACTTAGATTTAGGGGTTAATAACATTATTATAGTGTTGGCGACGTTGGGGGCGGCAGATTAGGGGTTAATAATTGTAGGTAGGTGTCGGCGACACTGGGGGCGGCAGATTAGGGGTTCATAAGTATAATGTAGGTGGCGGCGGTGTCCGGAGCAGAAGATTAGGGGTTAATAATATAATGCAAGTGTCGGCGATGTCAGGGGCGGCAGATTAGGGGTTAATAAGTGTAAGATTAGGGGTGTTTAGACTCGGGGTTCATGTTAGGGTGTTAGGTGTAGACATAAATGTGTTTCCCTATAGGAATCAATGGGGCTGTGTTAGCTGCTAAACGCTGCTTTTTTGCAGGTGTTAGGGTTTTTTCAGCCGTCTCTGCCTTATTGATTCCTATGGGGAATTGATACCGGGATTGATACCGTAAGCAGCGCTGGTATTGAGGTGAGATGTGGAGCTAAATTCTGCCAACGCCAGGTTTCTAAAGACCCATAATACCAGCGTTACTGTAGGTGAGCGGTAAGGCAAAACTGTGCGTTAGCACCACACACCATTACCGACAAAAACTTGTAATCTAGCCGTAAATAAATAAAGATGCTCATCATTTTATTTTTTAGCAAACTACTTTCCACTTTATGGGCGCACTTTAAAATAGAGCTCCACTTGTAATCTAGCCCTAAATGTTTTATAAAACATTTTACTGCAATTTTTCAATAGCCAAACTTCACCCACCATTTGCCTTATTTGGAGGAGCCAATCTGGGCTTTAGTTCAGACAACAAGGCTAACTACTGTGATAAAATTATTATAAAGCGCATTATTTTGCAACTGTTATCTGATAAAGCCAATTAGAGACAAAATATAGCAAAGTTAGCCTTCAGAAGTCGGTAGGGTGGCTTTAACCCCTTAATGACCGAGGACGTGCAGGGTACGTCCTCAAAAAAAAGGCAGTTAATGCCTGAGGACGTACCCTGCACGTCCTCTGTGTGGAAAGCAGCTGGAAGCGATCCTGATCGCTTCCAGCTGCTTTCCGGTTATTGCAGTGATGCCTCGATATGGAGGCATTCTGCAATAACCTTACATGGCCTTCCGGTGCAGAGAGAGCCACTCTGTGGCCCTCTCTGCACCGGACATCGATGGCCGGTATCGTTGGTGGGTGGGAGCCGGCTTGGGAGGCGGGTGGGCGGCCATCGGTGTGTGCCGTGAAGTCAAGGGGGGCGGGATCGGGGGCGGGAACGTTAGGGGGCGCGCGCGCGTGCACGGAGGGTGGCGGGCGGGCGCGTGCACGGGCGGGAGCGGGTGGGAACCGCTACACTACGGCAAATATATTTAATAAGAAATACCCAAATCTTGTTTGTGCAAAAGCACAAAAAGAGATCGTGGAGGGGTGGGGGTTGGTTTGGTGTGGGGGGAAGCTACACTACAGAAAAAATTAGTAAAAATTAAAAAAAAGCATGTTTTTCTTCTAAACTGGGTACTGGCAGACAGCTGCCAGTACCCAAGATGGCGCAGATTAAGTTAGAGTGGGAGGGTTATAGAGCTGTTTGGGGGGGATCAGTGAGGTTAGGGGATAAGGGGGGATAGTACACAGCAGCATATGTAAATATGCCTTTTTAAAAACACACAAAAAAAACAAATATAGCTTTTATTTTAGTACTGGCAGACTTTCTGCCAGTACTTAAGATGGCGGGGACAATTGTGGGGTGGGGGAGGGAAGAGAGCTGTTTGGGAGGGATCAGGGGGTCTGATGTTTCAGGTGGGAGGCTGAGCTCTACTCTAAATGTGATATTAACCCTGCAAGCTCCCTACAAGCTACCTAATTAACCCCTTCACTGCTAGCTATAATACACGTGTGATGCGCAGCGGCATTTAGCGGCCTTCTAAATACCAAAAAGCAACGCCAAAGCCATATATGTCTGCTATTTCTGAACAAAGGGGATCCCAGAGAAGCATTTACAACCATTTGTGCCATAACTGCACAAGCTGTTTGTAAATGATTTCAGTGAGAAACCTAAAATTGTGAAAAATGTTACGTTTTTTTTAATTTGATCGCATTTGGCGGTAAAATGGTGGCATGAAATATACCAAAATGGGCCTAGATCAATACTTGGGGTTGTCTACTACACTACACTAAAGCTAAAATTACCCCAAAAAGCTCCCTACATGCTCCCTAATTAACCCCTTCACTGCTGGGCATAATACACGTGTGGTGCGCAGTGGCATTTAGTGGCATTCTAATTACCAAAAAGCAACACCAAAGCCATATAAGTCTGCTATTTCTGAACAAAGGGGATCCCAGAGAACAATTTACAACCATTTGTGCCATAATTGCACAAGCTGTTTGTAAATAATTTCAGTGAGAAACCTAAAGTTTGTGAAAAAATTTGTGAAAAAGTGAACAATTTTTTTTATTTGATCGCATTTGGCGGTGAAATGGTGGCATGAAATATACAAAAATGGGCCTAGATCAATACTTTGGGATGTCTACTAAAAAAAAATATATATATGTCAATAGATATTCAGAGATTCTTGAAAGATATTAGTGTTCTAATGTAACTAGCGCTAATTTTGAAAAAAAATGGTTTGGAAATAGCAAAGTGCTATTTGTATTTATTGCCCTATAACTTGCAAAAAAAGTAAAGAACATGTAAACATTGGGTATTTCTAAACTCAGGACAAAATTTAGAAACTATTTAGCATGGGTGTTTTTTGGTGGTTGTAGATGTGTAACAGATTTTGGGGGTCAAAGTTAGAAAAAGTGTATTTTTTTTCAATTTTTCCTCATATTTTATATTTTTTTTATAGTAAATTATAAGATATGATGAAAATAATGGTATCTTTAGAAAGTCCATTTAATGGCGAGAAAAACGGTATATAATATGTGGGGGTACGGTAAATGAGTAAGAGGAAAATTACAGCTAAACACAAACACCGCAAAAATGTAAAAATAGCCTTGGTCCCAAACGGACAGAAAATGGAAAAGTGCTGTGGTCATTAAGGGGTTAAAGTGCTGAGAATTAGAAAATGCTAAATTTTTAGAGCTAAATTACATGAAAAGAGGGCAAAATTAATAATGAAAATATATTGCAAAGTTTTTTTATAATGCACAACTAACATTTTATATATATATATATATATAAAAAAAAAATCATGGTGTTTACTGTCCGTTTAATAGGATGGAGGAGTTTGGTGGCATAAAAGTCCTAGCTGGTTTATAAATAATTAGTTTGTATGTAACAGATATTATTTAGGGATATGTGTATATATTTGGGAGCGGGGGTTTGTGTGTGTGTGTGGGGGGGGGGACTTAACTGCCTGATTCACTGTAAGCAAATGCAGCTGTCTGTGAGTGCACACAGGGCTGGGAGTTTTGCTAGTCACATTGGATGTATATCCATTTCTGTTTGGGAGTGCCATCCATTTCCATGTTTTGTATGTGTCCCTTGTACCTCAGTGTGTGGAAGCCTGCATGTGTTATTAGGATATAATTCAAGGGTGGAAAATGCCTTGACATGATCCTGGACCTACCACCATTTGGTCAATGCTTTATCTAATTAGTTTTGCTTTTATCCTAGCTGAGTGCATGAAAGTGAGTTTTATATACAATATATATATTTAGAGAGAGAGAGCAAAAGAGACATATTAGATATGGCTGTTGTCTAGAACATTGTGAAGCAGGACTTTGTTAGATAAACTGGATTCTTCTATATCAGTAACATATAGGGCACATAAATTAGGCCACATTCGCTGTCAATACTTATAGGGCTCCATGTACTAAGCAGCGAAAGCTGCTCAGGAGCTCTTGCGGGGCAGGTTTGCATATGCGAGCCTGCTTCTCGCAATATAAGAAGCAGCTGTCAATAGACCACTGCTTCTTACACTCTACGCCACCTCTGAGGTGGTGAGGGGAAATCACGAGAGCTGGCGCGAGAGTTGGGGCGGGCATTACACGCTTACTTAAGAATGTAATGATACATACAGGCAACAGATCCTGTACGTCTGCTGCCCATATGTTGCGAAGGCTAGCGGACAACTTCTCAAGTTGAGAAAATTGTCTGCTTGACCATTTGAATATGAGGCCCATACTGCTAATGTGAAGGGCCTTTGTCAAGGGCCACTCAAGGATTTGCAAAATCTCCATCTCCAGCTTTAACATTTCCTTTTATGGAAAAAGATTCCACAATGGCAGTAACTCAAGGCCCTTATCATGCTCAAACGTAAACCTTAAAAGTGTAATGCTGTTTTATCAAACTAGGAAAAGAAAGGGCAAGAGATCAGTATTTTCAATAATATACTCATGGAGCAGTTCATTAACAATTAGGTAAAGGGATGTTTAAAAGTAAATAAATGCTAAGCATGATGTATTCAAAGGAAAGACTAGACATAGAATAATATATAGATGTCTTTTTTTTACAATTAGTTGTTTAAATATCGAAAATATCAGTGTAAAGGTTTAGTTTCTACCAAATACTTTAGTTTCTATAAATGAATGAGCACCACCATATTTGAACTAGTTTTCTATTTATTTCTGTACAAACAAAGCTGTGTGGAAACCTTTTTTTAGATAATCCTATAATCCACACGGCCTTGCTTGGACAGTCTATGTTATTGCTTGTTTTATATATGTCCCTAATTGTTATCAACAGGAAGAATAGATAATTTAAAGGACACTGTACCCAAATTTTTTCTTTTGTGATTCAGATAGAGCATGCAATTTGAAGCAACTTTCTAATGTACTCCTATTATCAAATTTTCTTCATTCTCTTGGTATGTTTATTTGAAAAGCAAGAATTTAAGTTTAGATGCCGGCCCATTTTTGGTGAACAACCTGAGTTGCCCTTGCTGATTGGGCAGCACCAATAAACAATTGCTGTCCATTGTTCTGAATCACAAATTTGCTGGCTCCTCAGCCTAGATGCCTTCTTTTTCAAATAAAGATATCAAGAGAACGAAGCAAAAATTGATAATAGAAGTAAATTAGAAAGTTGCTTAAAATTGCATACTCTATCTGAATCATAAAAGAAAAAAATTGAATACAGTGTCCCTTTAAGCTAAAACTTGGTGGCACCCATTACTTTACAGAAACTCAGTGGAATTTAGGAAACCAATAATTTAAATTAAATTACAGGAAAAGAAGACAAATAAATAATGAAAGTATATGTGTTTTTTTCTAAATATGGACCTGAAAGAAACCACTTACCTTATCAATGTTCCCAACACCATCATCAACACTTTACTAGATTGATCTTCTCAACAGAGTAAGCTCAAAAAGAATTGGATATTGCACTTAATGGTAATTACTCGGGAAGAGGTTATACATAGAAACATATATTGGAAATATCAGATCATTCTAGACACCCCTGTCCTATATTTTAAAATGTTAAAATGTACTTAGTCGTTACTTCCTTGTACAACAGATTCAGGATTTTAATTCACATGTTCCTAACATCTTTAAATTTGCAAATTGTATTGCCTGCTACCAGTTTCCCTAGAAGCTTATTCTTTGTTTTTACAATCTTGCAAATTATTTTAATACAAATAAATAACTGCATAAGGACCATTGCTACATAACCTAATCTGATTGTACCATTTATATTTTTCTGTGTTAAATAAACCAAGACATGTTTCAAATGTTTAAAGAAAAGAAAGCAAATTAAAAGATGTGCACAGTTAGGAAAACTGAGGGTTTGTTTGAGGGGACAATATAAAACAGGTATACATACATAGTGTTCCTAAATTTATTATGGTTTACAAAGTAGTTTTCTTAAAGGGATAGTCTAGTCAAAATTAAACTTTCGTGACTCAGATAGAGAATGCAATTTTTATCAACGTTCTAATTTACTCCAATTATTATTTTTTCTTCATTCTCTTGGTATCTTTATTTGAAAAAACAAGAAGGTAAGCTTATGAGATGCATATCTTTGGTTCAGTACCTGGGTAGTACATGCTGATTGGTGGCTACATTTAGACACTAATCAGCAAGCGCTACCCAGGTGCTGAACCAAAAATGGGTCGGCTCCTCAGCTTACAAACCTGTTTTTTCAAATAAAGATACCAAGAGAAAAATGAAAAATTAATAATAGGAGTAAATTAGAATGTGGGTTAAAGTTGCATGCTCTGAATCATGAAAGTTTAATTTTGACTAGACTATCCCTTTAATGTTGTCTTTGTTTTGCCTAAATATCTTTGTAGACAAGAAGCAACTGCATAATTTGAAAGAAAAACATGAATTTCCAACATTAAGAAGGACAACAACTTCTTGCTAGTTGTCCTTCTCAATTTTAGATCAAAGTTATTTAAATGTCAACTGTTCAAATATCCAATTTCATATTTTCATTAATTATAAACTAAAGCATCGTTTCAACAAGAGTTAGAGAAAAACATGAGTCACTGAATATGGGTCTTTTCACTAAATCTTTTCAAAACCAATTATGTAGGTTCATGTAGATATATCATGTTAAAGGAACATTAAAAGCTTTAAAAACTGAAATATTAAGGCCTAGACTACAAGTGGAGCATTAATGATATTGTAGGGTGCTCCATAAATATTGTGGCCCTTCGCTAAGAATAGCTCACAATCTAATACTACAAGTCAATGGTAAAATGTTTGTCATATTTTTAGTGTGCTCTATACTTTAAATGGATAGCTCGGTTTGCACTAACATTTCCCTTATTATAAGTGGTGAATTATGTGTTGCCAGGGGTCAAGTCCTATAAAAAAAAGTGTGGGAAATCACAAAGACTTCCACCACCCCTCAACATTAATATGGTTTTATATACACACACAATGTATTTATATGTATATAATCTATATAAAAATCCAATGAAGGGTTGAATAGTTGCCTTTGGTCCTGAGACTCCTCCTCTGTCACAGAGTCTCACCCACTTAAGGTGCAATAGTCTAATTTCTGCTGAGGGGAGCTAAATAACCCCAGAGCAAGCCACAATGAAAGGTAAGCACCATGTGTTACACACATTGCGGGCTGATAGCTCAGCACGACCGCAGACAGTCTTACATTTAGTGTATTGTAGGAAGTGTTACTGCCCATTACTAGAATATCTCACTATCCCTCTAACCAGACTGTGTTTCAGCTCCTCCCACCAGGAGCAGCAGTGTTTACTCAAGTGTTTCTGTTCTCTATCCAGAGGGAACTTAGTTCCTCCTGCAAAAATAGTGCAGGAACTCCGTTCCCATGTGTTCCCGCTTGACTTGACCCCTGTGTGTTGCTCTTAAAGGGATACTTAATTTAGATAGAGCATGCAATTTTAAGCAACTTTCTAATTTAATCCTATCATCAATTTTTCTTTGTTCTCTTAGTATATTTATTTGAAAAGCAGGAATGAAAGCTTAGGAGCAGGCCAATGTTAGGTTCAGAAACTGGGTACTGCTTGCTGATTGGTGGCTAAATGTAGCCACCAATCAGTAAGTGCTATCCAGGGATCTGATCCAAAAATTACGATCTGAGCTGCATATGGCATCCAGTCATAAAAGGCTCACTAGTTGGATTCAACAGGCTGTCAATGCTATCAAGCAGAGTGCCTAGATGCAGCTCAGATCATGATGTCATCAGTGGGTGGAGCTTGGCAGCAATTTCAAAGTGGCCAGAAACAATATTAATTATAGAATAACTTGTTTACCGTTCCTGCTGCATAATATAGAAAGAGAGCAGGAGGCTATTTGCAGCTTAATCTAAGGTAAGACTTTAAGATGCGTAAGGTGTAGACTGTCCCTTCAAGGTGGTTTAGAACTGATACAGCTTAAATACATTTTTTACTAATGAACTAACTGGTATTTAAATAAACAGACATCTATTCCTTTTCAATATTTATCTAATAGCTAAATATAAATATTTATATTTATAAATACACAATAATATTAACACCTACACTACAATGTATGCTCACTGCTATTGCAAAGAATACTTTTCCTACCATAATTGCTGATGCAAAACTGATAATCCACTTTAAAAAAGCAAATGAGTACAGAGAATGTGAGATAGGAAAGGGGAGTAAACAAAACTTCCGAGATAAATTAGCTAAAAATATTAACCCAAGCCTCCCTGGTAGAAAATGGAACAAGTATACTTTTTAGATGTAATAATGAATCTTAATCTAAGGTAAGACTTTCAGATGACTATCAATGTAGATGTAAGACTAGAATGTAGAAGCAGGCAGGCTACCCCAGTCTCTTTCCTTAACTGCACATGTGCAAACAGAGTTCATGAAATATCAGTGCATTAGTTTCTTTTTTTCTGGGGGACAGGGAAATCAGTGAAAATTATATATATATATATATATATATATATATATATATATATATATATATATATATATATATATATATATATATATATATATATATATATATATATATATATTCCTTTTAATCCTTATAAAACAATTGTATTAATATTTATATAAAACATTTTTTATCAGAAATTGTATATGAGGGTAATAGTTTTTTTATATGTTTATTATGTGTTTGGTGAACATTTTTTTTAACCCTTAAACTTTACACTATGGGGCCGAATTATCAATTATTATTATCAATATTATTATTATTATTTAATCTGCAGTACATTCCACAGTGTGTGACAGAAACTATGATGAAAGGCACATTAAACATAGGGCTAGTTTACAAGTGGAGCACAAAAATATTAGCATTATTGTGCATTAACATCGCCCAAGTTAAAGGGACAGTCAACACCAGAATTTTTGTTATTTAAAAAGATAGATAATCCCTTTATTACCCATTCCCCAGTTTTGCATAACCAGCACTGTTATATTAATACACTTTTTACTGCTGTGACTAACTTGTATCTAAGCATCTTCTGACCACCCCTAATCACATGACTTTTAGTTATTATCTATTGACTTGCAGTTTAGCCAATTAGTGCAGTGTCTGCCACAACTCACGGGCGTGCTCACAATGCTATCTATATGGTTTACCTGAACTACTCTCCCCTGCTGTGAAAAGCAAATACAAAAGCATGTGATTAGAGGCGGCCTTCAAGGACTTAGAAATTATCATATGAGCCTTTCTAGGTTTGCTCTCAACTAGAATACCAAGAAAACAAAGCAAAATTGTTGATAAAAGTAAATTGGAAAGTTGTTTAAAATTACATGCCCTATTTGAAAAATAAAAGTTTTTTTGGGCCTTGACTGTCCCTTTAAATCAATAGAACTTTTATTTTTCTGTCCCTATTACAAGTCAAAAGTGATAATTTAGCTCTTGAGTGAAAGTCTAGAGCATGCTAACATCTAGATGTCAGGTAGCGCTAAATCCTTCACATAATAAAACTTCTATAGGGACACACTGAAAACTCATGTTGGCTGTCAATTGAGTGCTAAGATGATGGTGTGCTAAATGTCTGCTCAAGTAGTAAAGCTTTATACTTAGATATATATACTATGGTATTTAATTGAAATTTAAAAATACTTCAAATATACATACATACACATATATGTATCCACACATGCACATACAAACACATACATATTTTATCTAAAAACCACAATATTTAACTCACCACTCTCTCTCCACACTCAATTAGATATTACACTTTAAGGGGACGATTTACCAAATGGCGGGCGGACATGATTTGCTGTAGCGAATCATGTCCGCCCAACATCACTTAATGCCAACAGCATACACTTGTAAAAGGAAATTACAATAGCACTAAAAAGTACTCAAAAGTTCTACAAAGCTTAGGGTTAAACTTCAATTGAGGCCATATGGTTAAGAGAACAAAGTATATCATATAGCAAAGCAATATGGAAAAAATGGAAACCTATATACTGGTGATTGTTAATATACTGTTTAATAAAACAATAATATTCATAAGAGTTAGAACAATATAAAGCAATAATAAAACAAAGTGGTTAACCCCTTAATGACCAGACCATTTTCCAATTTTCTTACCCTTAAGGACAAGGGCGAACTTTGACCCCAAAATCTGTTACACATCTACAACCACCAAAAAACACCCATGCTAAATAGTTTCTAAATTTTCTCCTGAGTTTAGAAATACCCAATGTTTACATGTTCTTTGCTTTTTTTGCACGTTATAGGGCAATAAATACAAATAGCACTTTGCTATTTCCAAACCACTTTTTTTCAAAATTAGTACTAGTTACATTGGAACCGTGATATCTTTCAGGAATACCTGAATATCCCTTGACATGTATATATATATTTTTTTTAGAAGACAACCCAAAGTATTGATCTAGGCCCATTTTGGTATATTTCATGCCACCATTTCACTTTTTCACAAAATTTGTCACAAACTTTAGGTTTCCTACTGAATTTATTTACAAACAGCTTCTGCAATTATGGCACAAATGGTTGTAAATGCTTCTCTGGGATCCCCTTTGTTCAGAAATAGCAGACTTATATGGCTTTGGGGTTGCTTTTTGGTAATTAGAAGGCCGCTAAATGCCGCTGCCCACCACAGGTGTTTTATGCCCAGCAGTGAAGGGGTTAATTAGGGAGCTTGTAGGGAGCTTGTAGGTTTAATTTTAGCTTTAGTTTAGTGTAGTAGACAACCCCAAGTATTGATCTAGGCCCATTTTGTTATATTTCATGTGACCATTTCACCGCAAAATGTGAGCAAATTAAAAAAAACTTTACATGTTTCACAATTTTAGGTTTCTCACTGAAATTATTTACATACAGCTTGTGCAATTATGGCACAAATTGTTGTTAAAGCTTCTTTGGGATCCCCTTTGTTCAGAAATAGCAGACATATATGGCTTTGGCATTGCTTTTTGGTAATTAGAATGCCGCTAAATGCTGCTGCGCACCACAACACATGAATTATGCCCAGCAGTGAAGGAGTTAATTAGGTAGCTTGTAAGGAGCTTGCAGGGTTAATTTTAGCTTTAGTGTAGAGATCAGCCTCCCACCTGACACATCCTACCCCCTGATCCCTCCCAAACAGCTCTCTTCCCTCCCCCACCCCACAATTGTCCCCGCCATCTTAAGTACTGGCAGAAAGTCTGCCAGTACTAAATAAAAGGAGTTTTTTATTTTATTTAATTTTTAAATATATTTATTCAGCTGTGATGGCCCCTGACTTAGCCACCAACCTCCCTGATCCCCCCCACCAGCTCTCTAACCCTCCCCCGCTACCTAATTGCCGCCATCTTGGGTACTGGCAGCTGTCTGCCAGTAACCAGTTTGCCCCCAAAAACAACAGTATTTTTTTTCTTTTGACCTGTAGTGTTTTTCTGTAGTGTAGCAGCCCCCCCCCTCGATACCCCCACCCCCTCCCCCTCCCAGATCCTTTTATATTTAAATGTATTTAATAGGGTTGCACAAATACCATTTTTTATGACAGAGTACAAGTACTTGTTTTCAAATACTCGCCGATACCAATTACCAATACTTTTTTTTTTTAATGTCATGTGACAGTTTACCAAGCACAATACAGACTAATTATTTAAGATTCCTTCTTTATAATTATAAATGGCTGTAATTCAAAAGACATTATGAAATAATTAAAAAGTTCACTAAACATGTTAATAAATAAAAAATATTACAATAAAATATTACATTTAAAGGGGTGATGCAATTGGATTGTTGAGCTGTTATTTAACATAAATCTGACATTTGTATGGAGGTTCAACTCTAAGTTGAACAGTCTTTCACTTTCCACACTATTGCATGGTGCAGCAAGATATTTTTGGGCCATTTTAGCCAGAGCTGGAAATCTGTTTATTAACTGCCCAGTTCTTCAAGGGTTTGTCTGAACGAGGTACAGTGATCTCTCCTACAATAATACAAATAACAGCAATTTGTATTGGCAGAACAATAGTAAAAAAAATTTTTAGTTTAGTCTCCACTCCAGTTTAAAATGAAATGGGAACATGCAGTTTGAAAAAAACACCACAAGATAACATATGGGTAGGAAGTGGAGGTATCGGTTTAGGTATCGGTGCATTTGCACGAGTACAAGTACTCATGCAAATACTAGTATCGGTATCGGTGCAACCCTAGTATTTAACTTTTTTTCCCCTCTCCCTCTGATGATCTCATTGGTGTCAGTGGCTAATGCACGTGCATGCCCCCGCAGGCCCCCCGCACACTCCCGGGTAGCGGGTAGCAATGGGCCGCCCACCCGCCTCCCTGCTATGCTAAAACGAACGGCACCATCGTTACCGGTGCAGAGAGGGCCACAGAGTGGCTCTCTCTGCATCGGAGGCTTGTAAAAAGGTATTGCAAGATGCCTCCATATCGAGGCATCACTGCAATAACCTGAGAGCTGCTGGAAGCTATTACGATCGCTTCCGGCACTCTGTTAGACAACTGACGTGCCAAGTACGTCTATTGTCGTAAACTGTTAGTTTTTGCATGACGTACCTGGTACGTCAGTTGTCATTAAGGGGTTAATGAGGACGTCTCTTCTAAAAACATATATCCGGATAAATGACCTTAGACACCTATAGCTTAAAACGTTCAATGGGCTCAATACCACCTTAATAAAAAAATAAAATAATATATCTCAAAAATAAAAACATGTAGGAAAATGATTTCTTGAGCTATTCAACTCAATGCTGAGGGTGTCAGTTGCTTATATAGTGGCGGAATATAAAATTAGCAACATAAATGTCAATGTTTATATTTTGTGACAAATTTTCAACAATCCAATATATGACAACTATGTTACCTCCAAGTACCCTTTCTTAGATACTAATCTGATCCCTTCATCAATCTTTTAATCTCGTCTCAACTCTGTGTTCTCTGGTTGATACACAATGCGTGTCTTTCCTTCACACTTCCGGTCTCAGTTAGACCTCTGAATTATGGCTACATCACACATTAGGTAGGACGGATCTTTCTGTGAATGACAGTTCTCCAGGGCTACTGGTACTTTGTAATCTTGGTTTTTGGGTACTTCTCTGTACAATTATTAGAGGACAGCAATTCCTTTCTACTCTGCACAGAGTGTTAGTTTAACTTGAAAGTCCTTCGACCCCTTGGATTATCATCGATGCATTTTGCCTGTAACTAGACTTTTTCAAGACTGATATTCATGGGGACACTATCCAGTTTAAATACCCCTCCTTGCATTTTAATTTGTTGAATTCTCACCAATTGGATTCCTAGAATTTAAGGTGGTATTGTTATCTTGTATCCTTTTAAGGTGGTATAATATTGCCCCAAACCTTGTGAATTTATCACACTTAGGAAGTTAAAGACAAATAAGTAGATGACAGAACTGGGAGAGGATAAGTATATATACATTTCCATGAATCTGCTTTAATCACAGTAATTATAGGTATATAACCATAGTTTAATTCGGGCCAAATTCAATTCATATTATAAGCAACAAAAATGTATTAATCCATGTTCTACTTAAGTTGTCAGAAAAATAGTAAGCTTAACAATACGATCAATAAACTTTATAATCAATAAATTTCACATATATATTGAAAATGTAGTTTCACATATAGCCTATTTAATCTAATACAAATTGACTTAAGTCCAGTTCTCAATTAAGGCCTTTTAGAAAAAGGGTTCTCGTATTATATATAAGTTCAACTTCTTTCTTTAACAGTGATTTTTCTAAATTGCCTCCTCTCCATTGTTTCTTAACTTTTTTTGTACGTGCATAGGAATATATAAATAACGCCACGATCGCTATATCTGATGGTTTCAGTTATTGTATGTTTATAATTGTTACTGACTGATTTCTTATATTTTACTGCTGTGTTTACATGCTTTGCAGCTATAACATGGGTAAAACCCCATTATTTGCCTACCTTTCAGATCTATGTCTTGTTTCTTAGTTGTCTGAGTGAATTCACTAGGGGCCATATACTTTTCATATTTCTTGCTGTTCTATATATATATATATATGAAGTTTGGTTTGTCCGTTTTTAACAGTTGCCAATGTTATCTTACTATTTTTTTCAACCATTTTGTAATTACTACTAAAATTTGTTATAAATGGAACTTTAAGCTTTATATTATCATCTTTTTTAACTGTCTTTTGCCTGCATTTCCCATTCATTTCCCTACCATACTCTATGGCTGTTTCTATTATTTCCCTACCATACTCTATGGCTGTTTCTATTATTTCCCTACCATACTCTATGGCTGTTTCTATTATCCCTTGGTTATATCCCCTTTCAAGAAAGCAATCTTCTAAGATTTTTATTTATGTCTCATAGTCTGTTAACCTTGAGAAATTTCTACTGATTCTTAAACATTGGCCTTTTGAAATGTTGTTAATCCACCTTGGTAGGTGGCAACTGTCTGAATGTACATAGCCATTTGCATCCACCTCTTTAAAATCATTTTTATTATATATGGTCTTGTCTTCTATAAATATATCCAAATCTAAAAATGTTACCTTATCTTTACTGATTTCATAGGTAAATTGTAGTCTATCAGTATTCATATGCATGTCTCCAAACATTGCAACTAAGCTCTCCTCTCCTCCTTTCTATACAATCAGTACGTCATCAATGTAGCGTTTGAAAAGCACAAGGTTCGCGCCCAGCTCATGGGATTCTATGTTTCTCCCATAATCCCATAAATAGATTAGCATAGCTAGGCATGAACCTCATGCCCATAGCTGTTCCTTTAATTTGGATATATAGTTTATTGTTAAATGCAAATACATTATTCATGAGTATGAATTATACCCCCAAGATAAAGTATTTCTGTTTTTGTAACATGCTTGTATCTCGATCCAAACAAAATCTAATGGCTTCCATTCCCTTTTCATGTATAATACTTGTGTATAGAGCTGTAACGTCACAAGTCGCTAACATATAGGTATAGGTGTCCTCCCAGTTTAAGCTTTCCAATATAGATAGTAATTGTCCCGTATCTTTTAAATAAGTTGGTAATCCTTTTACATATTTCTGTAACTGAATATCTATGTGTTTTGATAAATTGGCTGTACCTGAGCCAATCCCAGATGATAGGTCTTCCTGGGAGTTGTGTTATGCTTTTATGAATCTTTGGTAAGAAATAAAATATAGCCATTCTGGAATATTCCTGGTTTAGGAACTTAAATTCTTTGTTGTTTAATATTTTATTATCTTTTGCTTCTTCAAGTAATACCTTAAGTTTTTCAGATATCTTTTTTATCGGGTTAAGTTTAAGTTCTTTATAAGTGGTTTGATTGTTTAATATTCTATTTGATTCTTTCAGATAGTATTCTGTAGCCATTCCTTTGTCTGCAGGCTTTATCATTATATTTTTATTAATTTTTAGATTTTCTAATAATACTTTCTCTTTCTTGCTTAAATTATAATTGATTTTATTTTTAGTGTGTTCATATTTTGCTAGATATTTTTGTAACATATTTTCAAAAGTTTCTATGTGACTGCCTTTATTTTAGAGGGGGTAGAATGTTGACTTAGGTTTAAGGTTTGTATGTAGAATATTTGGTGTTTGGTCTACACTATGTCTTGTAGTATTTATTTCTATTTCTATTGGGTGTTTGAGAAATTATCTCTTAAGTGTTAATTTACGAATAAACTAATTTATATGTATATGAGTTTCAAACTTGTTCATTCTTTGGTTGGATTGAAATGTTAGACCTTTCTTTAGTACTTTATTTTCCTCTTGTGACAATTTAACTTTACTTAGATTGAAAATACCTTTGTCATCTACTGTATCTCCCTCTTTTTTTATTTTGTTCGTTTTCCTCCTCTAGTTCCTCTATATTTCTTTTTCTGTTTATCCGAAGAGTTCTTTGATACTGGGCCTAGATCTAAAAAAATAGTAGATGTGCCCTAAAGGGGAGAGTTTAAAGGGTCATTTCTTTTGTTGGTTTTATAATCATCCTCTCTCATCTGAGCTCTTAGTGGTGTGTAACGGTTACTTAAGGGAACTCTCCAATTTTTTGTAATATAACTTGTATATTCATCCTGTTTATCTCTAGAGGTAGGCTGTCCAAACCATCCTCTTGGTTCTGTGTAATATCTATGGTTTTCTTTGTAACCATTACCTTGCCAGTTAGCGTTCCAATTAGAGTCAGAATTGTTGTTTCTATAGTCAAATCTGTGACTCTGCCCATTAATATTTCTAAATGTGTTACTTTCTCTATCCGTTTTATTTATCCATCGCCAGTTTTTATTCATGTGTGTATAATTATCTTTATGAGTGTGATGTTGAATTTTATAATTAAAAAAAAATTCAGTGCCCAAATGTGCTTGCCTCTTATTGTAATTATAATTCTGAATTGTATTCTTTTGTTTCTTAGAACTAACTGTGTTCCATGTATTTTCCATGGTGTTAGTATTTCCTAATTGAGTGTTTTCATGATTTGTGTCTTCGTGTTCTATTTCTTTTTTATAATCATTCTGGTCTCTTGCCATTTATTTACTTTTATTACAAGTTAATTCCATTTTCTTATTTTTAAGTGATTATATTATTTCTGTTTGTCTATCTCTATAAAAATTTTCATCTTTGTGATTCTCTAGTGCATTCTTAATTTCAATAATTCTGGCTTCAAATGCCGTTAAAGAGATATGGCAAGCTTTTTTAATTATATTTATTAGATCAAAAGATGCCTTTTCTAATACTGTGTACCATTTTGTTTGTAATTCTGTATTTAATTCAAAGGTAATTCTTTCTCCAATCATAAGCCTCTAGGTAGTATCTGCAAGCTGATAAACCTATCTAAATATGCTAACCCTGTTTTTGTTTTAATTCTTTAAAGGGACACTGAACCCAAATCTTTTGTTTCACGATTCAGATAGAGCATGCCATTTTAAGCAACTTTCTAATTTACTCCTATTATCAATTTTTCTTCATTCTCTTGCTATCTTTATTTGAAACAGAATGCACCTAAGTTTTTTGGTTCAGAACTCCGGACAGCACTTTTTATTGGTGGATGAATTTATCCACCAATCAGCAAGAACAACCCAGGTTGTTCACCAAAAATGGGCCGGCATCTAAACTTACATTCTTGCATTTCAAATAAAGATGCCAAGAGAATTAAGACAATTTGATAATAGGAGTAAATTAGAAAGTTGCTTGAAATTTCATGCTTTATCTGAATCACGAAAGAAAAAATTTGGGTTCAGTGTCCTTTTAGCCCCTTAACGACCAATGACCTGCAGGGTACGCCCTCTAAAAAAATACAGTTAGCGACCGAGGACGTACCCTGTACGTTGTTGGCCGGGAAAGTGGTGGAAGCTATCCTGCTCACTTCCAGCTGCTTTCCGGTTATTGAGGCATCCCTGCAATAACCTTCCTTGGCCATCCGATGCAGAGAGAGCCACTCTGTGGCCCTCTCTGCACCGGACATCGATGGCCGGTATCGTTGGTGGGTGGGAGTCAGTCTGGGAGGCGGGTGGTGGCCATAGTGGGCGGGATTGCTGGGGGCATGCACGGATGCACGTGCGTGCACTGGGGGCGGGGGCGGGCACTTGCACGGGGCTGGAGCGGGTGGGAATGGCTACACTACAGTAAATTTGTTATACAAAAGTGGGCTAGAGTGGGGTAATAATTTAATTTAAAAAAAAGGATCTAGGGGATCTGGGAGGGGGTGGGGGATTGGTCTTTGGGGGGGAAGCTACACTACAGAAAAAAAGTAAAAAAAAAGCATTTTTTTGGTAAACTGGTAAGATGGTGCACAATAAGGAAGAGGGGGAGGGTTTGGGGAGATCAGAGAGGTTGGTGGCTAAGGGGGGATCCTACACAGCAGCATATGTAAATATGCTATAAAAAATTAAGATACCTTTTATTTTAGTACTGGCAGACTTTCTACCAGTATTTAAGATAGCGCGGACAATTGTGGGGTGGGGGAGGGAAGAGAGCTGTTTGGGAGGGATCAGGGGGACTGATATATCAGGTGGGAGACTGATCTCTACACTAAAGCTAAAATTAACCCTGCAAGCTCCCTACAAGCTACCTAATTAACCCCTTAACTGCTGGGCATAATACACGTGTGATCTACAGCGGCATTTACTGGCCTTTGAATTACCAAAAAGCAACACCAAAGCCATATATGTCTGCTATTTCTGAACAAAGGGGACCCCAGAGAAACATTTACAACCATTTGTGCCATAATTGCACAAGCTGTTTGTAAATCATTTCAGTGAGAAACCCAAAGTTTGTGAAAAAGTTTGTGAAAAAGTGAACGTTTTCTTTTTATTTGATCTCATTTGGCGGTAAAATGGTGGCATGAAACATACCAAAATGGGCCTAGATCAATACTTTGGAATGTCTTCTAAAAAAATATATACATGTCAAGGGATATTCAGGGATTCCTGAAAGATATCAGTGTTCCAATGTAACTAGCGCTAATTTTGAAAAAAAGTGTTTTGGAAATAGCAAAGTGCTACTTGTATTTATTTCCCTATAACTTGCAAAAAAAGCAAAGAACATGTAAACATTGGGTATTTCTAAACTCAGGACAAAATTTAGAAACTATTTAGCATGGGTGTTTTTTGGTGGTTGTAAATGTGTAACAGATATTTATGGGTCAAAGATAGAAAAGTGTGTTTTTTCCATTTTTTCCTTTTATAAAAACAAAAATTATACGGCTAGATTTGGAGTTCTGCGGCCAAAGGGGTGCGTTAGCTATGCATGTTTTTTTTCCCCGCACCTTTTAAATACCGCTGGTATTTAGAGTTCACAGAAGGGCTGCGTTAGGCTCCAAAAAGGGAGCGTAGAACATAATTTAACGCCACTGCAACTCTCAATACCAGCGGTGCTTACGGACGCGGCCAGCTTAAAAAACGTGCTCGTGCACGATTCCCCCATAGGAAACAATGGGGCCGTTTGAGCTGAAAAAAAAACTAACACCTGCAAAAAAGCAGCGTTCAGCTCCTAACGCAGCCCCATTGTTTCCTATGGGGAAACACTTCCTAAGTCTGCACCTAACACCCTAACATGTACCCCGAGTCTAAACACCCCTAACCTTACACTTATTAACCCCTAATCTGCCGCCCCCACTATCGCTGACCCCTGCATTTTATTATTAACCCCTAATCTGCCGCTCCGTATACCGCCGCAGCCTACGTTATCCCTATGTACCCCTAATCTGCTGCCCCTAACACTGCCGACCCCTATATTATATTTATTAACCCCTTATCTGCCGCCCCCAACGTCGCCGCCACCTACCTACACTTATTAACCCCTAATCTGCCGACCGGACCTCACCGCTACTATAATAAAGTTATTAACCCCTAATCCGCCTCACTCCCGCCTCAAAAACCCTATAATAAATAGTATTAACCCCTAATCTGCCCTCCCTAACATCGCCGACACCTAACTTCAAGTATTAACCCCTAATCTGCCGACCGGACCTCACCGCTACTCTAATAAATGTATTAACCCCTAAAGCTAAGTCTAACCCTAACCCTAACACCCCCCTAAGTTCAATATAATTTTTTATCTAACGAAATAAAATAAATCTTATTAAATAAATTATTCCTATTTAAAGCTAAATACTTACCTGTAAAATAAACCCTAATATAGCTACAATATAAATAATAATTATATTGTAGCTATTTTAGGATTAATATTTATTTTACAGGCAACTTTGTATTTATTTTAACCAGGTACAATAGCTATTAAATAGTTAATAACTATTTAATAGCTACCCAGTTAAAATAATTACAAAATTACCTGTAAAATAAATCCTAACCTAAGTTACAATTAAACCTAACCCTACACTATCAATAAATTAATTACATACAAATACCTACAAATTGAGACATAGTGTAGACAAAACTCCAAATATTATACATACAAACCTTAAACCTAAGTCGACATTCTACCCCCTCCAAAATAAAGGCAGTCACACAGAAACTTTTGAAAAAATGTTACAAAAAGATCTAGCAAAATATGAACACACTAAAAATAATATCAATTATAATTTAAGCAAAAAATCTAATAAATAATAAAAAATATAACGATAAAGCCTGCAGACAAAGCATCGTAGTAATGGCTACATAATACTATCTGAAAGAATCATATAGAATATTAAACAATCAAACCACTTATAAAGAACTTAAACTTAACCCGATAAAAAAGATAGCTGAAAAACCTAAGGTATTACTTGAAGAAGCAAAAGATAATAAAATATTAAACAAAAAAGAATTTTATTTCTTACCAAAGATTCATAAAAGCATAACACAACCCCCTAGGAAGACCCATCATCTCTGGGATTGGCTCAGTTACAGACAATTTATCAAAATACTTAGATATTCAGTTACAGAAATATGTAAAAGATTACCAACTTATTTAAAGATACGGGACAAGTACTATCGATATTGGAAAGCTTAAACTGAGAGGACACCTATATGTTAGCAACTTGTGACCATACGGCTCTATACACAAATATTATACACGAAAAGGGTTTGGAAGCCATTAGATCTTATTTGGATGGAGATACAAGCATGTTACAAAAACAGAAATTCTTTATCTTGAAGGGGGTAGAATTCATACTCATGAATAATGTATTTGCATTTAACAATAAACTATACATCCAAATTAAAGGAACAGCTATGGGCACATGGTTCCCGCCTAGCTATGCTAATCTATTTATGAGATTATGGGAGAAAAATTTTATAGAATTCCATGAGCGTGGCATGAACCTTGTGCTTTTCAAACGCTACACTGATGACGTGCTGATTGTATGGAAGGTAGGAGAGCTTAGTTGCAATGTTTGATAACATGAATAAGAATACTGATGGACTTCAATTTACCTATGAAATCATTAATGCTAATATAACATTTTTAGATTTTGATATATATTTATAAAAGACAAGACCATATATACTAAAAATCATGCTAAAGAGGTGGATGCAAATGGCTATGTACATTCAGACAGTTGCCACCTACCAAGGTGGATTAACAACATTCCAAAAGGCCAATGTTTAAGAATCAGTAGAAATTGCTCAAGGTTAACAGACTATGAGTCCCAAATAAAAATCTTAGAAAATCGCTTTCTTGAAAGGGGATATAACCAAGGGATAATATCAATTTATATCGATTGATTTTCTTATTCCGGATTAAATTTCATGCAGCCATCGCTTGCAGAATAATTAGTATGTTGTGATATGAGCGTAGTACATATGGTGATATCTGTCTTCCTTATTGATATGAAGGTAGTATATATTGATCAGTATTATCAGTATACCCTTAGAGCATCTGGAAGTGATTGCTTCCAGTGCTCATTTTGACTGAGGACGTGCTAAGTACGTCCGTGGTCATTAAGGGACATTTTTTGTAGGACGTACCTAGCACACCCTCGGTCGTTAAGGGGTTAAACACTTTGACACTGTAATATAAAATGTTTAATTATATGTAGTAAAAAAAAATTATATTCTCCTATTATTTATTTTCTCTCCTATCACGATAATTTAATTCTGAAAATTCTACAGAATCCAGACGTTACACTCATGAAGTGAAGATAGTGAGGAGCACCAGAGCCAAAAACATTGTAAACAATATTTTATTTGAAAATTCCTTTTGAAATACAAAAGTAATGGAATACAAATAACACTACACCTAATGCATTTTGGCTTGTGCCATATTCATAGCTGCAACACATAACACTGGTTTATCCCACACAGACATGGGTTGCACACATCCGTAACCCATCTATAGCTGTTCCTAATTGGCTTCAGTACTGAAGGAAACTTAGGTTACAAAATGGCAGCTCCTATTGCTTTTTATAAAAAATCTATTTAAACTTATATCAAAAAAATGTATCTGCATATTATTTGTAGGCTAATCTCTGCTTTGAAAAAAACATTCTACCTAGCATTTATTTAGTGTTAAATATCCCTTTAAAGAAATTCAGACACTTGACACTTGAGGAAAGCAGAAAGACACACAGGCTCCGTGAACAGTTTTTCAAGAGGGAATATGCTATAAAATGTGTCATGTGGCTGTAGAAAATCCTTCTAAACAAGAAAATACACTGGGAATGTATATACTGTAATTAGCAAGAAAAGTGCATACCTCCCAACATTTCAAAATTCAAAAGAGGGACAGCCCCCACCCCCGCGGCAAAAGTGTGATATGTGGTGGGCAGGAGCAAGGGTATGGCTTAAAAAAATCATAAGACCAAAGTAATATGAATTAAATTATAAATAAATTCATATATTTTAATAGTCTTAGGCAGCAAATCAAACACAAGCTCAAACCACTGTTATAGCTATGTGAGCTTTGTATTTATTAAGCCTTTGCAGAGGCAGTGCTAAATATTTTTATCTTAATTGGACATGTAATAATAGATTCTTTAAAACTGCTCTCTGCATTCCCCATTAATATTCTAGATTCTGGCCTTAAAAATCAGCAAAAATGCACAGTAACACAAGCTACACATATACATGAACACACACTCAAATACACAGAAACACACACTACATAGCATACACTTACACATGGAGATACACACATACACTACATAGCTTACACTTATACTGTAATGGTAACACACACTGTATTTAGAGGAACACAACTGCAGATTGCAAATGATAGATTGTTTTCACAGATGTTATTGATTCCTCTATGGAAAGAGGGGAATCTGTTGATCAGTGAAATTAATATATTCTTTAGTTCTGAGTATCAGTACACAGATTTGGTGGAGTAGTAGAAATGGTGCTCTATTCCCACTACCTTTTATGTTAGTGAGTTCTAATAGGATGTAGCAACTCAGAGAACCTCAGAGTGAGCTCAGTGATACAGTGGTAGCTATTAACAAGTTTACTTAGTTCAATCCAATAAAGCTTAGCAATTGTACTTAAGCACTGTTAATATAGGTAATGGTTAAACACAGAAATTGTACCTACGTTAAGCCAGATCAACCCCCTCTTACTTCAGATCTTAAGTCCCAATCACTCTTTGTTTTCAGCTGCAAAAGAAGTCTGACCGCTGCAACGGATCTGTCCCTCTGCCTGTCAGCACAGTGAACCAAGCGCTGTACGCGGAGGACAGGAAGTGACGTATCGGCAGGTACGGTGTTGTTCTCACGGAGACGACTGGTAAGATAAAAAGATGTTAAAGTCAGATCTTACCAATTTGTAAATCCCAGATGATCGTCCCAATGGTAGTGAGTGTTGAGTTATCCTGTTATGAGTTTTGAGGTGGCGGTCAGTTGAAATGTACACGGAGTTGTACAGAGAGCAGAAGTGCTTCAGAACTTAATGCTGAAATAAAGCAAAACATTATCAACAGACTTGAAATATTTCATTTAGATTCTCTTGGCTTGTATTACACCTAACTTGGGCTAGGTTTCCAAAATACTGAGCAAGGTGTGTTGAGAGAACAGGTGTTTTAAAGGAGGTGTGACCAATCAATCTCCACGATGATGTCACGTTAAAGAAATAGTACTGCAAAACAACTTAAAGAGACAGGAAACCCTGACATGACCCCCCACTCAGGATCGCTGTCCCACAGCGATAGGACGAGGACGGTCAGGGAATCTACGATGATACAAGGATATCAAACGAGGCGCACTCAAGTTAGATACTGGTTCCCAGGAATCCTCATCCGCTGAAAAATTCTTCCAGCGTACAAGATATTGCAAGGTTCCATTGCGAAATCTGGAATCCAAAACGGACTCCACTTCATATTCATCTGAAGCAAGTTCGGGGGCGATAGGAGGCAACAATATCTGGTCATCCCTGGTCCGTGCATAAGGTTTAACCAAGGACACATGCACGGTAGGGTGTATCTTCATGGTTGGTGGCAGTTGCAACCTTACAGCATTTTCATTAACCACCTTTTGTACAGGGAAAGGTCCGATAAAAAGAGTGGCTAGTTTCTTTGATGGTATCTGAAGTTTTAGATTCCTGGTGGAAAGCCAAACTAGGTCACCTACAGCATACTGTGGTGGCTTCCTTCTGCGGAGGTTGTAATAGTGTTTCTGTACGTTTTGGGCATGTAATATATTCTCTTTTATAAATCTGAAGTTTTCCTGCAAGGTGTTACATAGATCGTCCACTAAAGGTGAATCCGGAGAACCATTTGGTGATAGAGGGAAGTCAGGGTGATAAGCATAGTTTGCGAAAAATGGAGTGAGCTTGGTAGAAGAATTTTCTGAGTTGTTATATGCATACTCGGCCATCGAGAGATACTTAAGCCAGTCGTTTTGATGATATGAACAGTAACATCTGAGATAATGGTCAAGCCATTGATTTAACCTTTCTGCCTGGCCATTAGTCTGTGGGTGAAAAGCAGTGGTATATCTATGGTCCATTTGGGTTAACTCACAGAGTCTAGTCCAGAATTTCGAAGTGAATTGACAACCTCTATCAGTTGTTAAGATGGGGGGAATACCATGCAACTTCACTATGTGGTCGAGAAAAAGTTGTGCTGTTTCGGATGATGAGGCGACCTTGTGAAAGGGAATAAAATGTGCCATTTTAGTTAATAGATCGATGACCTCAAAAATAGTTGTTTGTTTGCAGGATTCTGGAAGATCAACAATAAAATCCATTGACACATGTTCCCATGGTCTGTGTGGAACAGGCAAGGGCATCAAAAGACCGTATGGAGCTTTCCTCTCTGGTTTGGATGTGGCACAAACCTTGCAGGTTTTGATGTAATTTTGTACGGTTGCTTTCATTCCAGGCCACCAGAAGCTGCATTTTATTCGTTCTATAGTACGTTGAACACCTGGATGTCCAGCAAGAGGTGAGTCATGTGTGGTCTGTAACAGTCGAGTTCTCATATGGAAAGGTAAAAAAAACTTGTTTCCATAATAGTATATCCCAGAGGATTTCTGGAGATAGGGTTCTGGAGGAAGAGGAACCTTCTTACAGTAATCCTTAAGTTCCTCAAGCATTGGAACAGATAATCCGATGAATGATTCAGGTGATATGATAGAAGTCCTGGGGAATGAGTTTGTAGGTTTCTCTGGAATGCGTGATAGAGCATCTGCCTTGCCATTTTGTTGTGCAGGTCTGTAAATAATGTTGAGATGGAAGCGATCAAAATAAAGACTCCACCGAACCTGCCTAGCTGACAGAGTTTTATTCTTTTGAAGGTACCGCAAGTTTTTGTGGTCAGTGAAAATACTGATGGGGAATGTAGTACCCTCTAGGAGGTGGCGCCAATGTTCTAAGGAACGGCGAATTGCAAGTAACTCCTTATCCCCAATTGCATAATTCCGTTCTGCAGTAGTCATGGTCTTTGAGTAAAAGGATATCGGATGTAAGGGTTCTTTTGGGGAATTCTGCTGGGATAGGACAGCACCAATAGCATAGTCAGATGAGTCAACTTCCAAAGTATACTGGAGTTGTGGATTAGGGAAACGAAGAATGGGGGCACTTGTGAACCTGGTTTTTAAGAGATTGAATGTAGATAGTGCGTCAGGAGTCCATTTAAACACTGAGTTAGATCCAGTTAATTTTGTCAGAGGTTTTACCAGAGTGGAGAAATTTTTTATGAATTTTCTATAATAGTTAGAAAACCCTAAAAACCTCTGCAAATCCTTTTTTGTTTTAGGTTCTGGCCAATTCTGTACAGAATCAACTTTTTCTGTCTGCATTTGGATTCCTTTAGGGGAGATGTTGTAACCTAGAAAAGAGACCTGGTTGGTATGAAATTTCCATTTTTCAGGTTTAGCATAAAGCTTATGGACTCGGAGTCTTGAGAGTACCCAACGTACATGTTTTATGTGTTCTTCCCTGGTTCTGGAATAAATGAGAATGTCATCCAAATAGACAACAACGCACACATCCAACAAGTCACGGAACACATCATTTATGAAGTGTTGGAATGTGGCAGGGGCATTGCATAGCCCAAACGGCATTACTAGGTATTCAAAAAGGCCGTACCTGGTCCTGAAAGCCGTGAGCCACTCATGTCCCTCTTTTATCCGAATGAAGTTGTAAGCCCCTCTTAGGTCTAACTTTGAAAAGATGGTTGCTTCAGAGAGTCTTTCGATCATCTCTGGTATGAGGGGTAACGGGTATCGATTTTTTATCGTGCACTTGTTGAGTTCACAATAATCTATAATGGGTCTTAGACTAGAGTCTTTGTTACGGACAAAGAAAATTCCTGCACCAGCAGGAGAGGTGGAACTTCTGATAAAACCTTTTCTCAGATTGTCCTCTAGATACGTCTTCAAATGCTCTAATTCTGGATGGCTTAAGGGATACAGGTGACCATAAGGTATACGAGCTCCAGGTTGAAGGTCTATGGGGCAATCGTAAACCCTATGAGGAGGAAGATTTTTGGCCTCAGTTTTACTGAAGACGTCCAAAAAATCGTTATTTTCAATGGGTAAATCTTCCATTTGTGGGTTAAGATTGAGTAATAAGAGGTCATGGAAACAGGTTTCTTTGCAATAATCCGAGAGAAATTTTATTTTGAAAGGAGACCAAACAATAGTAGGATTATGGAGTTTTAACCACTCCAGGCCTAGAACTAAAGAAAAATGAGGAGAGGGTAACACATCAAAAGATATCATTTCTATATGTCCAGATATGACAATGAATAGGGGTACAGTCTCATGGGTAACAGGTCCTGAGGTCATAGGAGAACCATTGATGACTTTAATTGGTATCGGGAACTTCTTTGTAATCAAAGGAATCTTGTTAGAACGACAAAAGGCTTCATCAATGTAGTTACCAGAGGCTCCGGAGTCGATTATAGCATCTTCAATCCTCAGACGGTTTTGATCCAACTGCAGATGGAGAGAGAGGGTACAATAAGAAGAAGTTGCTTTAGGCAGAGAGAGTATTGAGGTATTAACTAATAGTGACTTACTTTTCTTGTTTTTCAAAAGCACTGGACAGTCCTGTACCATATGTGAGGGGCTGGCGCAGTACATGCATACATTTTTTACCTTACGGCGCAGCTTTTCCTCAGAACTAAGGGGACCCCTTAAGAACCCTATTTCCATGGGTTCAGTCTGGGGTTTAGGATGACTGTATGAGCTGTATGCTGTATTTGTTGGATTAGCCTTAACCTTGGGTTCAGAAGTGAACAGTTCTGCCTTCCTCTCTCGTATGCGACGATCAATTTGTATGGCTACCCTCATGAAGTCATCCAGAGTTCTAGGTAATTCAATCCTTGCAAATTCATCCTTCAGTGTGTCAGAGGCCCAGACGGAATTGATTCCTCAATGCTATGGGACTCCAGAGAGTATCTGAAGCAAACTGCTTGAAGTCGGTTATATACTCCTCCACAGGCCTTTTGCCCTGCCTGAGGTTCCTCATGGAGTTCTCAGCTGTTAATTGGATATCTGTGTCCTGAAACATTTCATCCATAGCAGAGAAAAAATCAGTGAGGGAGCCTAAAATGGCGTCTTCGGTCTCAAAAAACCGATCAGCCCAATTCCTGGGTTCGCCTCTAAGGAATGAAATGGTCGTAAGGACCTTTACTCTCTCAGTGGAGTAGGTACGTGGCTTCATTGAGAAGAGTAAGTGACAAGCATTCTTGAATTGCCTATAACCTTTCCTATTCCCAGAAAAGGTGTCTGGCAGGGAGACTTGGGGTTCAGCTAAGATTTCCAGCTGAGTAGATCTAGCTGTTATGGAGTCTCTTATGACACTCTTTAAAGAGGCATTCTCAATTCGCAAGTCATGCAAACCTTGGGATAACTGATCAACTTTCTGTGATAAATTAAAAACAATCCGTGGCAACTCTGCTGGTTCCATATTTATGGGGCTCAGTATTATGTAATGGTAACACACACTGTATTTAGAGGAACACAACTGCAGATTGCAAATGATAGATTGTTTTCACAGATGTTATTGATTCCTCTATGGAAAGAGGGGAATCTGTTGATCAGTGAAATTAATATATTCTTTAGTTCTGAGTATCAGTACACAGATTTGGTGGAGTAGTAGAAATGGTGCTCTATTCCCACTACCTTTTATGTTAGTGAGTTCTAATAGGATGTAGCAACTCAGAGAACCTCAGAGTGAGCTCAGTGATACAGTGGTAGCTATTAACAAGTTTACTTAGTTCAATCCAATAAAGCTTAGCAATTGTACTTAAGCACTGTTAATATAGGTAATGGTTAAACACAGAAATTGTACCTACGTTAAGCCAGATCAACCCCCTCTTACTTCAGATCTTAAGTCCCAATCACTCTTTGTTTTCAGCTGCAAAAGAAGTCTGACCGCTGCAACGGATCTGTCCCTCTGCCTGTCAGCACAGTGAACCAAGCGCTGTACGCGGAGGACAGGAAGTGACGTATCGGCAGGTACGGTGTTGTTCTCACAGAGACGACTGGTAAGATAAAAAGATGTTAAAGTCAGATCTTACCAATTTGTAAATCCCAGATGATCGTCCCAATGGTAGTGAGTGTTGAGTTATCCTGTTATGAGTTTTGAGGTGGCGGTCAGTTGAAATGTACATGGAGTTGTACAGAGAGCAGAAGTGCTTCAGAACTTAATGCTGAAATAAAGCAAAACATAATCAACAGACTTGAAATATTTCATTTAGATTCTCTTGGCTTGTATTACACCTAACTTGGGCTAGGTTTCCAAAATACTGAGCAAGGTGTGTTGAGAGAACAGGTGTTTTAAAGGAGGTGTGACCAATCAATCTCCACGATGATGTCACGTTAAAGAAATAGTACTGCAAAACAACTTAAAGAGACAGGAAACCCTGACATATACATGCAGACATACACACACTACATAGCTTAAACGTATACATGCATATACACACACACTACACAGCATACAATTATACATGCAGATAAACACACACACACTTCAAAGCTAACACTTATACATGCAGATACACACATACTACACAGCATACACTTATACATACAGATACACACACACTATATAGCTTACACTTATATATGCAGATACACACACTACATAGCATACACTTATACATGCAGATACACACGCTACATAGCTTACACTTATACATGCAGATACACAGACTACATAGCATACACTTATACAGTACATGCAAATACACACACACACACTTATACATACAGATACACACACACTACATCATATATGGGTATCTGTAATTCATTGTATGGGGTCCTGGGGTTGGCAAGCACATTAGCTGGCAGTCTGAGGCTGCAACTGTTCGTTACCCTGGTGTTAGCACTTCTCATAGTATAAAACTAATGTCATGCTAGTATTATCACCAGGGGTTAGACGTCATCAATACCAGAGGTTAGAGGTCACCATTACCTGAGGTCAGAGGGTACACAGCCTTCTTACTCCTGCTTAACCCACACACAATTTCTTTTCCACAGGGAATCTAACAGGCATCTAACCCTGGGAGAGAAAAGTCAGCTGTGTCTGAGTATGGGCCCAATAGAATTAAAAAAACTACATGGCTTACACTTATATATACAGATACACACACTACATAACATGCACTTATACATGCAGATACACACACACACTTATACATGCAGATACACAGACTACATAGCTTACACTTATACATGCAGATACACACACACACTACCTAACTTACACTTATACATACAGATACACACACACTACACAGCATACACTTATACATACAGATACACACACATTACATAGCTTACACTTATACATGCAGATACACATACACACTACATAACTTACACTTATACATACAGATACACACACACTACACAGCATACACTTATACATACAGATACACACACATTACATAGCTTACACTTATACATGCAGACACACACACACACTACATAGCATACACTTATACATGCAGATACACACACACACACACACTTATACATACAGGGAGTGCAGAATTATTAGGCAAATGAGTATTTTGACCACATCATCCTCTTTATGCATGTTGTCTTACTCCAAGCTGTATAGGCTCGAAAGCCTACTACCAATTAAGCATATTAGGTGATGTGCATCTCTGTAATGAGAAGGGGTGTGGTCTAATGACATCAACACCCTATATCAGGTGTGCATAATTATTAGGCAACTTCCTTTCCTTTGGCAAAATGGGTCAAAAGAAGGACTTGACAGGCTCAGAAAAGTCAAAAATAGTGAGATATCTTGCAGAGGGATGCAGCACTCTTAAAATTGCAAAGCTTCTGAAGCGTGATCATCGAACAATCAAGCGTTTCATTCAAAATCAGTCAACAGGGTCGCAAGAAGCGTGTGGCAAGGCGCAAAATAACTGCCCATGAACTGAGAAAATGATGCCACTTGCCACCAGTTTGGCCATATTTCAGAGCTGCAACATCACTGGAGTGCCCAAAAGCACAAGGTGTGCAATACTCAGAGACATGGCCAAGGTAAGAAAGGCTGAAAAACGACCACCACTGAACAAGACACACAAGCTGAAACGTCAAGACTGGGCCAAGAAATATCTCAAGACTGATTTTTCTAAGGTTTTATGGACTGATGAAATGAGAGTGAGTCTTGATGGGCCAGATGGATGGGCCCGTGGCTGGATTGGTAAAGGGCAGAGAGCTCCAGTCCGACTCAGACGCCAGCAAGGTGGAGGTGGAGTACTGGTTTGGGCTGGTATCATCAAAGATGAGCTTGTGGGGCCTTTTCGGGTTGAGGATGGAGTCAAGCTCAACTCCCAGTCCTACTGCCAGTTTCTGGAAGACACCTTCTTCAAGCAGTGGTACAGGAAGAAGTCTGCATCCTTCAAGAAAAACATGATTTTCATGCAGGACAATGCTCCATCACACGCGTCCAAGTACTCCACAGCGTGGCTGGCAAGAAAGGGTATAAAAGAAGAAAATCTAATGACATGGCCTCCTTGTTCACCTGATCTGAACCCCATTGAGAACCTGTGGTCCATCATCAAATGTGAGATTTACAAGGAGGGAAAACAGTACACCTCTCTGAACAGTGTCTGGGAGGCTGTGGTTGCTGCTGCACGCAATGTTGATGGTGAACAGATCAAAACACTGACAGAATCCATGGATGGCAGGCTTTTGAGTGTCCTTGCAAAGAAAGGTGGCTATATTGGTCACTGATTTGTTTTTGTTTTGTTTTTGAATGTCAGAAATGTATATTTGTGAATGTTGAGATGTTATATTGGTTTCACTGGTAAAAATAAATAATTGAAATGGGTATATATTTGTTTTTTGTTAAGTTGCCTAATAATTATGCACAGTAATAGTCACCTGCACACACAGATATCCCCCTAAAATAGCTATAACTAAAAACAAACTAAAAACTACTTCCAAAACTATTCAGCTTTGATATTAATGAGTTTTTTGGGTTCATTGAGAACATGGTTGTTGTTCAATAATAAAATTAATCCTCAAAAATACAACTTGCCTAATAATTCTGCACTCCCTGTACAGATGCACACACACTACACAGAATACACTTATACATGCAGATACACACACTACACAGCATACACTTATACATGCAGATATAAATACACTACATAGCTTACACTTATACATGCAGATTTACACACACACTTATACATACAGATACACACACACACTACATAGCTTACACTTATACAGGCAGATACACACACACTACACACACACTACATAGCTTATACTTATACATGCAGATACACACACACTACATATACTTATACATGCAGATTTACACACACACTTATATATATATACAGATACACACACACACTACATAGCTTACACTTATATATGCAGATACACAGACTACATAGCATACACTTTGACCCCACATTTCCCATTACTCGTTTCTTAATCAAAAACCAAACAACACCGTCTTGGGAGAGAAAAGGCCGCAGCTCATTTATTAACATAACAAAATAAATTGACATATTAATTAACCTTTACAACAGCATTTAACCACACCTCCGTGCTTGCTATTGCTTAAGTATAAGCCCCCACCCCTTCCAGGGCGGGGCATACCTCTACTTCCTTTCTTAATCATTAATAAACACCAGCCATACTCTATTAGGCGTAAGCCTCAATAGGACATAGCAAGCACTTCCGCCACAACTCGCTCCCTAGCGAGTACCGCCACCTAGAGCTAAGGCCTTTTCTATCCCCTCCCGTAGTGTGAAATTAAACAAATGTAGCCCCACTTCGTTCAAGTGAACTCCATCTTTCAAATAAAAGCACCTGCCTGACTTCCCCTCGAATTCCACGTGGCGCAAGCCAATCCCTCCTAACTTTTTAACATAACCAGTAACTGTCCTATTGACCTTCCGTCTGGAAGCCTCTAGTTTTTTGATGTCCCATGCCGCCTTCCATGTTGCCCTACTCTCAATCTCCGACCACACCAAGACCACCCCTGGAAACAATTGAACTAGTCTATCCATACTCCTCTTAATGTTCTCTATCAACTCTTTTTGAGGCATGAATCCCAGATCATTTCCCCCCGCGTGCAAAAGTAACACTTTCGGAGGGGAGAAAAGCCTTGCATATTCAACAATCGTACCCACTATCTGTTCCCATTTCATCCCCCTAACCCCAAACCATTTTATCACTAAACGGTCTTCTCTGAAACCTAGCTGAGTCCCATTTGGCTTCACTGCTGCTGCCTTCCTTGCCCAGAACACATAAGAGTGACCAACAATCCAGCACCGTTCTGCATCTGTTAAATGAATGAAACATGTTATGGGACCCCTTTATAACACCAAACCCGGCCTCACATACCCCCTGAATCTCTCCGATCTCCATCTTCCCACCCTCCTAATAACCGTCGCCTCTAAACCCAAGTTCGCCGCCTCTGTTGCCGCCCCAATCCGAAACGAATGCAAACCGAACTCTAAGGCTCCCCAACCCATTGACCCCAATGCCTTTCTCATAACCGCCACAAACTGGAAACGTGACAAAGACGATCCGTCCTCATGTATAAGTAATGGGCCTTCATTGTGCCTGGCCACCCTCAAATATTCTCTTACCGTCCCAACTGGGCAACACTCACCCCCAATTTCCCTTAACACCACCGTAGCGCCCCTACACTCCTGGTCCGTCTTAGACCTCCTGACCCACAGTTCAACCACCCCCTCGTTCACAACCACATCCTGTTTACCCATTCCGCTCCTATCCTGCCTATTCTTGCCCACCAGCTCCGACACCCGGAATGCCCCAAAAAACGCCAACACAAACGCTGTTTTAAACAACAACTCCTCATATCTTGATGAACATATCCTATGTAAACTCGCCACTAGCCCTTGCAGCACCGCAAACGTAACCGGTCTACGCTGGTCCACTCGCCTCGCCCCCCTGCACATTCCCCGGACCGCCATTCGGGCCACAAAAAGCTTTGTCAGGTCCTCTTTTTCCATCAGCTGAAAAAGAAATGCCATTGCTGCCATTCTTTTTCGGACCTCAGAGGGCGACAGCCCTTCCCTCCCCCATGAACCAATCCAGTTCAACCACACCGATAAACCGCTCCTCCCCAGACCCTGCTCCTCCAACAGCCTCTGTTCCCACACCTTCCACACTCGGGCGTAAGCCCTCCATGTAGCAGGTGCAAGTGCTCCGTTCACCAAGCTCAACCTTCCTGACAACCCAGATGCCACTGGTCCTTGGGACATCTGACACCTTCCTGATCCGCGTCTGGGGCCACCTCTCGAAACCTGTCCCACTGAAACCGTGACAAAGCATCAGCGATAGCATTCAACCGCCCCGGAACATGCACCGCTCGAAAAGAGATGTTGCACCTCAGACACTCCAAAACAAACACCCTTAGCAACCGTATCACCGCCGGCGAATTTGCCGTTAGGCGGTTGATTGCCCAGACCACTCCTTGGTTATCTGAATGTAAGCAAATCCTTTTATTGCTCAGGTGATCCGGCCATACTCGCAGTGCCACCACCAGGGGGAACAACTCCAAGAAGGTCAAGTTCTTGGTCAGACCCCACTCGGACCATTCACTAGGCCACTGTCCTGCGCACCATTTTCCCGCCAAGTATGCTCCAAAACCATGCGCCCCTGACGCATCAGTGAACAAGCACAACTGGTCATCCGACCAGCCCTTCTCTTGCATTATGACCTTCCCATTAAATTCTTGCAGAAAAACTTGCCAAACCTTCAAATCTGCTTTTACCTCATTTGACAACCTGATGTGGTGCCTAGGATTCGATACTCCCACTGTTAACAAGGATAAACGACGACAAAACACCCTACCAATAGGGATGACCCTGCTCGCAAAATTTAATTTTCCTAGCAATGATTGTATTTCCTTTAAGGTCACCTTCTTGCTCCCCACCATTTTACCAATAACCATCCTAAGGTCTACCACCTTTTCTTCCGGCAACCTATACTCCATGCTGACAGAATCCAATTGGATTCCCAAGAAACTCAGCAGCGTTACCGGACCTTCCGATTTTTCTGCTGCAACAGGGATTCCGAAATCCCTGGTCACCTGATCAAAATTTTGAACCAGCCTGTCACATACCCCTGAGCCGGCCGGGCCGACGAACAAAAAATCGTCTAAATAATGCACCATCGATGAAAGACCCGCCGCTCGCCTGACCACCCATTCCACGAAGGAGCTGAACCTCTCAAAATATGAACATGAAATGGAACAGCCCATCGGGAGGCATAGATCAACAAAATATTCACCTTCCATCACACATCCCAATAAGTGATGGCATGTTGGATGCACGGGGAGAAGGCGAAAAGCTGACTCCACGTCCGCTTTCGCCATCATCGATCCCCTTCCCGCAGCTCTCACCAGCTCCACCGCTTTGTCAAACGATGCATACTTTACCGAGACTAACTCAGGATCGATGCCATCGTTCACGGACATACCCTTTGGGTAAGACAAGTGGTGTATCATCCTGAACTGCCCCGGGACTTTTTTGGGGACTACCCCCAACGGGGATACCCTCAACTCCGGCAATGGCGGGTCCTGAAATGGGCCCGCCATCCGGCCCAATCTCACCTCTTTGAAAAAATGTTCCCTCAATACTTCCGGGCGTTCCCTGGCCGACTTCAAATTGCCCATAACCCTCCCTGCAAAATAACCCCTGTGCGGGATCTTGAATCCCGAACTGAACCCCGTTAAAATCAGTTCAGCGTCCCCCGCATGACCCCGTTCAAGCGCGTACAACTTTAGCCAAGGCACCATCCTTTCGACCCTCACCGGCGTCCGCGCCCTGTGCACCCACGTCCCCTGGCCTGTTACCTTGCCTACCCTTTCGGAAGCATTTCGTGAAGGAATGAATCCCTCCGCAACCCGAGCATTCATGCTTGTATTTGCATGTTGCCCCAAATCTGCACTGCCCTTCGTTGAACTGGAAACATAGCCCTTTACGGATAGCTGTTCCCGTTCCCCCCGACGCTCCGCTTCCGGCCCCTTGTCCAACGCTCCGAAAGGAATGACTCCCCCGCAAGGGAGTCATCATCTCGAGCCATATTCCCATATCTCTGTCGTCCCATCTCATCTCAGGACGCACAGCCATCCGTTGCCGAAACCCCTCGTCGTATCTCCACCACGCCATTCCCCCATATGTCCCATAAGCGCCCCCGATCTCATCATAATAACAGAACAGCGAGGAGCCGTGTCCGGGCATCTTTTCGCAAATGACACTGGCCAAGATGCGAAAAGCTCGCGACCAATTGCCAAAAGTCTTTGGCAGCTTACGCCAACGCTTTTTTCTTTCCTCCTCCTCTTTTTTACCCTTCTCCTTCTCGCTTCTTTTACCTCCAGGACGTTCTCCAAAGGCAAAAGTGAAAATATCTCGACGAATTCCCGTTTTGCAATTTTTTCCCGAAGTTCATTGGTCAAGTGGATCCCAAGCGGGCCCACTGAGCAAAGGTATGGCCTCCTCAGGGCTCCCTCTCGCACTCGAACAACCTCACCCACGCTCGCTGGAAGGACCTCCGTCCCGCTTCCCGTGCTCCCTTGCGGCCCCCCCACGGTCGTAACCGGCCCGGGCGGGACCCATGCCACTGCTACCGACGTCCCCCCCCAGGTCTTTCTATTGCCGCCAATAAATTTCTTAGACCCGCCACCATCACTTCCCTTTCACCAATCACGGCCGCATTCACTCCAGGTGCCCCACCAGCCATCTCACCTGCTGGCTGCCGCACCATCTGCAGCCCCTCCGCCTGTACTGGCCTCGCCACCTCTCTGCGGCCTCTATCTCTACCAACTTCGTCTCGTCCTCGGCTATTGTCTAGGCGTCTCCTTACCAGCTCTCTCCTGACAGGCGATCTCTCCCTGCCATATCTGCTCCTGTCCAACCGTGCCCACGTAGGAGACGTTGGTGGTCCTCTGCCCCGTGACCTCCGTGGTGATCTAGACCTCCTGCGTCCACCAGCAGTCTCCGTTCTCTCCGGAAGAGCGTCCCTCCTCCCTGCTCTGCTACCGTCACCTGCTGCCTGTAAAGGGGACATAACCATAACATCTCTCCCCAACGACTCTCCCCTTACTGCAGACCCTCCTCTGTTACTCCCGACTCCTTGCAACCCTCCACTCCGTTGAGGAGACAATAACTGTAAAATCTGCGCCAAGGCAGACAGATCTCCTACCTGTCCTGCCGTCCCCGGTCCCGCTGACGTGCCTTCCAGGGGATCCTCATCCTCCACTCCAAAGTCACCGCTGGCGTTGAGCTTAAGCGGTGGCTCCGTCTGCTGCTCCTGCTGTGCTGGGATCTCCTCACCACTGGCGTTTAAAGCCTCCTCGCCCCTCCGTTCATCCCTGACTACTCCTGAAACAAGACACAACGTTAATACCACCCCTTGAATCCATCCACCCCCTTTCCCCCCCCCTCCCGCTACCAACCAGGAAAAAACTGCCTCTATCTCTCACTATACTTCCCTCCTTTTTTGGGGGGGGGGCCACAATAAAGCCACAGGCCCCCCCCCGGGCCCGCCCACCACCTGCCCTTGTATCATGACACTGCCCCTGCCTCTCCCGAGCCGGCAGCCCTCTGCATTAAAGGGACCCACCACTAACAACGACCAGTCAAAAGAATGCCCCTTAGACCCCCGGGTACACAGGGGCCCACTCTTCCCTGGCCCTTAAGGAGCCGGGTATCTGACCGCACCCAGTTCCCTTAATACCTATTACACCCCTTTTTCCACTTTTTTTTTTTTTTTTTGCTAAGCGCAATCAATCTAGGTATTTATACCTGCTGTTTGTGTTGTTTTTTTTTGGGAACTACCAACCCTGCGCCTCCCTTACAAAAAACCGTGGCGTGAGACCCGACTATTTCCTATTACTCAACAGCCTCGCGCAGGCACTCTCACCACGTGAGGCCATCGCTGTGGCTCCTCTTCCTGCATTCTCTGTACCCCTGCGACTCGCCGCCTGAGGCCTTACTCGCCTAAACGCGTCCCGCCGCACCCACCTACTCTCCCCCGCAACCTGTTAACTTTTTAGTCCCCCCCGGCCTCATTCCTGGCCGTCTAAACTGCCATAACATTTTTTCCTCTGCTAGGCCTCATCCCCGGCCATTACCCCTTCAACTACTACTGCGGCCAAGCCCTACTACTTTTATTCCCTCCGACGGCTTAAACGCGGCCCGCCGCACCTGCCTACTCTCCCCCGCAACCTGTTAACTTTTATTCCCCCCGGCCTCATTCCTGACCATCTAAACTACCCTAAATTTTGCTTCCTCTGCTAGGCCTCATCCCCGGCCGTTACCCCTTCAACTACTGCTGCAGCCAAAACCTAGCCGTATTACCTCAGGCTAAGGCCCCCCCCCCCCGACCCTGTCTCTAATTCCCTTGCAACCTTAACCCTTTGGGTCAGTCTCTATCTTGGGATATTCTCACAGCTTAGGCCCCAACAAAGCCCTGTGTCAAAGCCCCCGCTTCCCGCTTTTTTGACACCCTCCCTCCCTCCTTAATCCTCTCTTTGATAACTCAGCTGCCAATCCACGAATCTTCGATAACTCAGCCTGCCTTACCTGCTGCACCGCTGCTCCTCCTGCTCCTCGTTGTTCTCCCGCGTCCTCTGTTGGCGCCCGGCTCCGTTCCTCGACGCCCGTCCGTGACGTCACTCACCGGCACCGTTCCAGACCGCGCCTCAGCTGCTGCTCTCGTCCTGCGACCCCTGCTGCCCTCCGATCTCGCCCGCCGCACCTCCGGACGTCCTGGCTGAATCCTCTCTCGACCGGACCTCATTGTACAGACTCCAGGACTCAACCGTTCCGGTGGCCTCGACCTCCTGGCCGGCCGTCCTCCGCACCGGTCTGTTGCTCCATCCGCCGAAACTGCTGTGGCCGCCTCACCAGCCGTGGACAACTGCTGCCGGACCCAGTCTTCTCCATTTCTTCTCGCCGTTGACAGCAACTGCTCTAGCAACGCCTCCATCCTCAGGTAAGCCGATGCACCACACACCTCCTACCGTTTTTGCTCCTGCCAGGACACCTGTGACCTCACTTCCGAATCCAGCTTCTTATACCAATATCCCCACCTTGGAATGTTCCACTCTTGCAGGGGTGAAGTGGGGTCACAGGTGCCCTCCTTCCATGCTTTACATACGGGCCTTTTTTATACATGCAGATACACACACTACATAGAATACACTTATACATGTAGATACACACACTTATACGTGCAGATACACACACTACATAGCTTATACTTATACATGCAGACTACATACACTTATACATGCAGATACACACACACACACTTATACATACAGATACACACACTACATCATATATGGGTATCTGTAATTCATTGTATTGGGTCCTGGAGTTGGCAAGAACATTAGCTGGCAGTCTGAGGCTGCCACTGTTTGTTACTCTGGTGTTAGCACTGCTCATCATATAAAACTGAAGGCATGCTAGTATTATCACCAGAGGTTAGATGTCATCACTACCAGAGGTTAGAGGTCACCCTTACCTGAGGTCAGAGGGTACACAGCATTCTTACTCCTGCTTAACCCACACACCATTCCTTTTCCACAGGGAATCTAACAGGTATCTAACCCTGGGAGAAAAAAGCCAGCTGCGTCTGAGTATGGGCCCAATAGAATGAAAAAAAACTACATCGCTTACTCTTATATATGCAGATACACACACACTACATACCATACACTTATACAGGCAGCATACACTTATACATGCAGATACACACACTACATACCATACACTTATACAGGCAGATACACACACTACATAGCTTACACTTATACATGCAGAAATACACACTACATAGGTAACACTTATACATGCAGATATACACACTACATAGCATACACTTATACATGCAGATACACACACACTTATACATGCAGATATACACATACTACATAGCTTACACGTATACATGCAGATACACAGACTACATAGCATACACTTATACATGCAGATACACACACACACTACATCATATATGGGTATCTGAAATTCATTATATGGGGTCCTGGTTCTCGCAAGCACATTAGATGGCAGTCTGAGGCTGCCACTGTTTGTTACCCTGGTGTTAGCACTGCTCATCATATAAAACTGAAGGCATGCTAGTATTATCACCAGGGGTTAGACGTCACCATTACCTGAGGTCAGAGGGTACACAGACTTCTTACTCCTGCTAAACCCACACACCATTCCTTTTCCACATGGAATCTAACAGGTATCTAACCCTGGGAGAGAAAATCCAGCTGCATTTTTTTTTTTAAATTCACGGGGCAATGCGGGACAGATGGAAAGCAACCCGGGACAGTGGGGCAGACCCCTAAAATCTGGACTGTCCCACAAAAATCAGGAGGGTTGGTGGGTAGAAAGTTTTATAATGTATTCTCAACTGTCTCTTAACTAATACATGTAACAGTTACACTGACTGTGTGAAATATTGGCATACACTCCTTTATTAGCCATACCTTAGTTCAGCATAAAATAACTGGAACATCCCAGAAATAATATGTATTTCCAATGAAACAAAGACCTTCCATGTCTCACCTCATGAAAAAAAAAAAAAAACCTAAAAGGACAACAGTTGTAGTCAGCAAAACTGAACATTTTCATTCCGACCAAACACATTTTAGTGAAACATTCTTGTTAATGATAAAAGATAGGTGTGTGAGGGTCCTTTAAACCTATCAAACCAGTAAACTGCTTGTAATAGATGCAAGTAAAAAATGTCACCCATATTCTAATAATTAGATAATAGAAAATACTGTTGTCTTGTAGACAAGTCTTAAACATTTATTATTATGATAATTATGATTATTCTTATTATTAATAATAATAAAAAATATAATAATAATGGTATTATATCCCATACAGCATGATAAATAGTTTTCTATAATTAACACTTTGTGGCCCCTTGTTTCCAGCGAGCCTTCAGACTCACCAGAAACAGAAGTTATGAAGCAGCGGTCTAAACACCGCTGCTCCATAACTTGTTCACCTGCTCTGAGACAGAAATCAGCCAGAACGAATATGATCTGGTTGATTGACACCCCCTGCTAGTGGCCAATCTAGCGAATCTCCAGGGGGTGATATTGCACAAGCAGTTCACAAGAACTGCTGGTGCAATGATAAATGCTGACAGCGTATGTGCAGCGGACATGATACGCTACATTGCATCATGTCCGCTCGCACATTAATAAATATACCACTTTGACTTTAATTTGTTATACATTTCTTTAGAAATAATCATTTAAGTAAATAAAATTTTTTAAATGTGTCTAAGGTATTGGCATTTACTACCTTAGTTGCAGAATTTTATTAATTATTAGTGTAAAACATTAACGTTGCCTGAGATTAAATCTACTTTCCTCCAGTCTTAAATTCTGACCTCTTGTCACAAGCAATTTGCTTGGAATAAACAGAGCTTCCGCCATCTATGTATATGGGCCTCAAATATATTTATATAAATAATTATTTCACCTCTCAAGCACATTTTCTCTAGAGAAAACAACTCCAGTTTGGCTAACCTCATTACTTAAATTTTCCATTCACCTTATGAGTTCTGTGGCCGTTCTCTGAACTTTTTCTAAGTTTGAACTTTTTTTTTTAGATTGGTCCCCAGAACTGCACACAATACTCAAGGTGATCTATTGCCCGGGATTTATATAGTGACAGAATTATGCTTTCCTCCCTTGCATCAATTCCTCTTTTAATACATGCTAGTATCTTATTAGCACTGCATTGTGCACCCACCTTTAGCTTGTTATCTTACTACTCCTAAATCCCTTTCCTCCTCTGTTTGGCTAAGTCTAGTCCTTTTTAAATAATAGGTTGCCTGTTTATTTTTACTCCAAACTGAAAAACCTTGCATTATCCAGTATTAAATCTCATTTTCCATTTACCTGCCCATTCTTCAAATTTTTGTAGATCCCTTTGTAAAGCAATTTAAGCCTGCACCGACCTAATAACATTAAACAACTGTATCAGCTGCAAAAATAGAGCTTGAACTATTTAATCCTTGCTCCAAGTCATTAATAAAAGTATTAAAAAGAACAGGGCCCAGTACTGATTCCTGGGGGACTCCACTAATTACCTTTGTCCAGCCTTAGTATGATCTGTTTACTACTACTCTTTGCTCTCTGTCTATTATCCAGTTATTTATCCATGAACATTTTCAGCTATTCCCAGTCCCTTTATTTTGTACATTAATCTCTCATGTGGCACTGTATTAAATGCCTTTACAAAATCCAAGTATATCACGTCAACTGATTCCCCTTAATCTATATTTTTACTTAATACCTTGTAGAATCTAATTATATTAGTTGGCATGATCTATTTCTCATAAAACCATGCTGATTTGAACTCATAACTTTGTTTTCAAGAATATACTCATCAATATGATCCCTTTAAATCCTTTTAAGTATCTTCCCCACAATTGATGTCAGACTAACTGGTCTATAGCTTCCTGGATCAGCCCTGCTTCCTTTTTAAAAAAGTGGTACCACATCAGCTTTACTCCAGTCCTAGGGTACTATGACCGAGGATAATAAGTGTGGGACTAACGTGGCCAGGTTAGCGCACAGGAAGAATTGCTATCTTCAATGTGTGTTATTGAAATATTAAATATTAAAAAAATAATAAAAATTATATAAAATTAATATGCATACTTTATAATATTCTAAATAATCCATAAAATATATCTATATTTTTTACAGTATAGTAATTTTAAATAATTTTTATTATTATTTTTTATATTTTATAATTAGTATTTCAGTAACGCATATTGAAGGTAGCAATTCTTCACGTGCGCTAACCCAACCGCGCTTGCCACAAGTTGCGAACTCCGATGCTTGTTACACATAATTTACATTCTATGTTTATTTCTCAAGGATTAACAAAATAGTCTGCTAAATGTTATCTGATTCATCTCCCCTGACCATTGTTTTTTGTTTTAATCATCCATCTTTTTATCGTAGGCCATGGTTGAGAGTTTTACGAACTCGGAACAAACTTTTTTCTGAATTGTTTTTTTTCCCCCCAGGTTATTAAAATAGCAAACAGGAAAATTTCTCTTATTTCACTTTTGGTATCATAAATTACACTTAAAGGGACACTCAGGTTAAATTCAATTTTCATGATTCAGATACAGCATGTAATTTTAAACAACTTTCCAATTTACTTCCATAAAAAAAAAATGTGCAGTGTCTTTTATATTTACAATTTTTGAGTCACCAGATCCTACTGAGCATGTGCAAGAATTCACAGACTATACGTATATGCATTTGTGATTGGCTGATTGCTATCACATGGTATAAGGGGAGTGGAAATATACATAACTTTGAAATTTGTTATAAAAAAATCTACTACTCATTTGAAGTTCAGACTAAGTGCTATTGCATTGTGTTATACAAATATACATAACTTTGTTATACACATATATATACACATATATATATTGAAATTTGTGTTTAAGAATACAAATTACATTATCCTGTAAATGAAAAATGTTAGAATGTGAAATATGTACAGTAAATATCTATTATCTTTGAGCCCTAATAACTTTTTATTGCAATTTTTTTAAAATAAATTTATATCAGGTAGTATTATTATGAGTGTAACTGTACATTTAAAGGTAATTTTTATGTATTTTGTGACTTTGTATTCGAGTGTAACAATTAACCAGAGCTCTAAAGTCCCTATCCCAACGCACGTTAAATCGAATTGTGCTCAAGTGAACGCATTTACTTTCAACTTGTAACATGCACTCTGCTTCCTCTGTGACAGCATCAGAACGAGGCTCCAATAGAAGCCTATGGAAGCGTGCTCTCGTGAGCACAATGCTTCCTAGTAATGTGAACGTGAGCTCGCGTTCACATTGCGATTTACTTGTGATACCTGCGCACTTACAAAGTGGAGTGCTAATATTGCTTTTGCATGCAAGCGATATTTAACGTTCCATTTGTAATCTAGCCCTTTATGTTTGTAAGATATATATATATATATATATATATATATATATATATATATATATATAAAATAGGCTACATATATCTACAACAAAATAAGCATGATGATTATTCTGCTTTTCCATTTTAATGTAGCATAAAATCTATCCTTACTTAAAGAAACAAACATTAGCAGACAATATAAATTTTTAAAAAATGCCTGTGTTCAAGAGAGCAACCGTAGCAGATGAATCAAATTATTGAAAGCAGAATTAAATTACATAATTTTATACAAACATTGGTGTCATAATTAACCTAACTCAGCTAATTAAAATACAATATAAATACACTGCATGGAATTTGTGAGCCATGTAATAAAGATAGCATCTGATTACTCAGCACTATTTTTGTCACCTTTCTTATTTTATGTATAGCATCTTTTTTAAATATTCAGATTTCTGAGTTTATAGAAAACCATATGTTGCATAACATCTCTATGAATAAATCAATGAATTAAAAAAATATCATATTAAGAATAGAAAAAAGAATGGACTGATTCCAGCACTGTACACGAATAACAGGTGAATATATCATTGTTTTACTTACAAATAAAGCATATTTTGTTACGATAACATAATAAGATTATGCATATAATTACTGTTTATAGTTTAATTGGCTTAACATGAATCATTTTAGCTGGAAAATATTTGAAAGTTAAAGATTACTTCCATCAAAAATGCTCCCCCAGTACTATAATATCTTACATTGGTGGTTATAGAGGGTACTAACATAGGGGGTTCTGATAGCATAATAACATTAACGTGATAATAAATTTAAAGTCTTTAAAACACATCAGTGAATCCTACATAACCTCTGCAGTAAAACCTCTATGTTTTTTTTTATTCTTACTCTTATTTTTATAAAATGTATATTTTATTATTGCTATATTTTAGCTGCTTCCTCTGTCCCCTTTTATTTCCTGTTATTTTTTTTTCTGTGACGTAGAGAGAGCAGCCCCACCCCCTTATATGTATCCTGCAATGCACAGCTTTGAAACAAGCCTTTGGCATCTATTTATCAAGCCGTCAACTTACTTGCATTCAACGGCACCAATACGCTCGCGCCTAAGATTGCCTAACATCGCTGCCACGGACCTGAATACGTTCTCCAAAATTATCAAAAAGCCACGCACCAAGTACGGGGACAATGAGCAGCGGACTGTTGTTAACTAACAGTCATTGATTTTGCTGCTCTTCGACTTTTTCACAGCTTTATTGGTACCCTGTCACTAAACACCCACACTATACTATACTGTTTTACCCCCTATAACACCGCTCCCGGAGCCCACTGCAACTCTAATAAATGTATTAACCCCTAAACCGCCGCTCACGGACCCCGCCGCAACTAAATAAAGTGTTTAACCCCTAAACCGCCGCTCCCGGAGTCCACCGCCACCTACATTATACTTATTAACCCCTAATCTGCCACCCCCTACACCGCTGCCACCTACATTATACTTTTTAACCCCTAATCTGCCGCCCCCTATACCGTCGCCACCTACATTATATTTATTAACCCCTAATCTGCCCCCTACACCACCGCCAACTACATTATATTTATTAACCCCTAATCTGCCCCCCCTACACCGCCGCCACCTACATTATACTTATTAAACCCCTAATCTGCAGACCCGACACCGCCGCCACTATATTAAATTTATCAACCCCTAAACCTAAGTCTAACCCAAACCCTAACACCCACTAACTTAAATATAATTTAAATAAATCTAAATAAATATTCCTATCATTAAATAAATTATTACTATTTAAAACGAAATACTTACTTATAAAAATAAACCCTAAGCTGGCTACAATATAACTAATAGTTACATTGTATCTAGCTTAGGGTTTATTTTTATTTTACAGGCAAGTTTGTATTTATTTTAACTAGGTACAATAGTTATTAAATAGGTTTTAACTATTTAATAATTTCCTAGTTAAAATAAATACAAATATACCTGTAAAATAAAACCTAACCTAAGTTACAATTACACCTAACACTAGACTATAATTAAATAAATTCCCTAAACTAAATACAATTAAATACAATTAAATAAAATTATCTAAAATACAAAAAAAAAACTAAACACTAAATTACAGAAAATAATAAACAAATTACAAGATTTTTAAACTAATTACACCTAATCTAATCCCCCTAACAAAATAAAAAAGCCCTCCCCCAAAATAAAATAGTCCTACCCTACCATAAATTACAAATATCCCTTAAAAGGGCCATTTGCGGGGCATTGCCTCAAAGTAATCAGCTCTTTTACCTGTAAAAAAAAATTAAACCCCCCCCAACATTTAAAACCCACCACCCACCCAACCAACCCTACTCTAAAACCCACCCAATACCCCCTTAAAAAACCTAACACTATCCCCTTGAAGATCACCTTACCATATGAAGTCTTCACCCAACCGGGCCGAAGTCCTCAACGAATCTGGCAGAAGTGGTCCTCCAGATGGGCAGAAGTGGTCCTCCAGACGGGCAGAAATCTTCATCCAGACGGCATTGTCTATCTTCATCCATCAGCCAATATAATGCAAGCTCAATCCTATTGGCTGATTGGATCAGCCAATAGGATTGAACTTAAATCCTATTGGCTGATTGCATCAGCTAAAAGGATTTTTTCTACCTTAATTCCAATTAGCTGATAGAATTCTATCAGCCAATCGGAATTGAAGGGATGCCATCTTGGATGACGTCACTTCATGGTACCTTCATTCAACAAGAAGACGTTGTCTGAAGAGGATGCTCCGCGTCGTATGTCTTGAAGATGGACCCGCTTCGCGCCAGATGGATGAAGATAGAAGATGCTGTCTGGATGAAGACTTCTGCCCGTCTGGAGGACCACTTCTGCCCATCTGGAGGACCACTTCTGCCGGATTCGTTGAGGACTTCTGCCCGGTTGGGTGAAGACTTCTCACGGTAAGGTGATCTTCAAGGGGTTAGTGTTAGGTGTTTTAAGGGGGTATTGGGTGGGTTTTAGAGTAGGGTTGGTTGTGTGGGTGGTGGGTTTTAATGTTGGGGGGGTTGTCATTTTTTTTTACAGGTAAAAGAGCTGATTACTTTGGGGCAATGCCCCGCAAAAGGCCCTTTTAAGGGCTATTTGTAACTTAGTGTAGGGTATGGCTTTTTTAATTTTGGGGGAGCTTTTTTATTTTGTTAGGGGGATTAGATTAGGTGTAATTAGTTTAAAAATCTTGTAATTTGTTTATTATTTTCTGTAATTTAGTGTTTGGTTTTTTTTGTACTTTAGATAATTTTATTTAATTGTATTTAGTTTAGGGAATTTATTTAATTATAGTGTAGTGTTAGGTGGAATTGTAACTTAGGTTAGCTTTTATTTTACAGGTATATTTGTATTTATTTTAACTAGGAAGTTATTAAATAGTTAATAACTATTTAATAACTATTGTACCTAGTTAAAATAAATACAAAATTGCCTGTAAAATTAAAATAAACCCTAAGCTAGCTACAATGTAACTATTAGTTATATTGTAGCTAGCTTAGGGTTTATTTTATAGGTAAGTATTTAGTTTTAAATATGAATAATTTATTTAATGATAGGAATATTTATTTAGATTTATTTAAATTATATTTAAGTTAGTGGGTGTTAGGGTTAGGGTTAGACTTAGGTTTAGGGGTTAATAAATTTAATATAGTGGCAGCGGTGTATGGGGCAGCAGATTAGGGGTTAATAAATATAATGTAGGTGGGGGAGGTGTAGGGGGGCAGATTAGGGGTTAATAAGTATAATGTAGGTGGTGGTGGTGGTGTAGGGGGGGCAGATTAGGGGTTAATAAGTATAATGTAGGTGGCGGCGGTGTAGGGGGGCAAATTAGGGGTTAATAAGTATAATGTAGGTGGCGGCGGTGTAGAGGGAGGCAGATTAAGGGTGTTTAGACTCGTGGGTACATGTTAGGGTGTTAGGTGTAAACGTTCCCATAGGAATCAATGGGATATCGGGCAGCAGCGAACATAAGCTGTCGCTGCTTTCAGACTCCCATTGATCCCTATGGCATCCGCTGCCTCCAGGGCGGCGGACTGAAAACCAGGTACGCTGGGCCGGAATAGTGGCAAGCGAACCTGGTAGAAAATTGATAACTAGCAAAAGTAGTCAGATTGTGCCGAATTTGCATATTCAACATCTGTAATGACGTAAGCATTGATCTGTGTCAGAACGGAGTCCGGCGGATCGTATGTTACATCACAAAATTCTACTTTTGCCGGTCTGTAGGGTTTGATAACTAAGGGGAATCAGGCTCGCCACAAATACGCTGCGGAATTCCAGGATATTTGCGGTTGACGGCTTGATAAATAGATGCCTTTTTGTTTTCTTTTATTGCCAGATGGCAAGCATTTCAACTGGATATTAAAATAAACGACAGGGCGGCCAGACCAATGATCTGATTTGTAAGCAACATTAAACTGTATAATAAGTTGTAGTCAGAATATAGCTGAATTCATGAATACAATTTATACTTAATATAAATGAGTATTCTAAGGGTTCATAGTAGTTTATACAAATTTACCAATATTTTAAGCAATTAACTACTGTTTTGTATTTGTTTAATTTGTTTAAAATATTAATTCTGAAATATTTTAGCTGAAAACGTTTTTATTTGAAATTTGAAGATTACTTCCACCTAAACATAAGGGAATTGCCCTTTTTTCCAATACTATAATTTATTGGATTCCATTGGTGGGTATAGGGAGTATTGTAAAATGAAGCAGCAATTATTAATTTGCAAGAGAGTTCCTTTTTTATGTGTCATGAACTCTACTTATGAAAAACAAAAAAATTAAATGCCAGATTACGAGTGGCGCACTAACAGTTAACAAGCTAACAAGCAAAAAAGGGTTTATCGTGTGTGAAATTAAACACCAACGCATGAGCGCTGCGCAATCGCAATTTAAACTAGAGTGATTACCGCATCCTCAGAGCTCTGGTTAACTTTCATAAAACCAAAAAGTGTCACAAAACACATCAAATATAAATTACAAAGTACAGTTACACTCATAATAAAAATAAAAATGATTTTAAAAAAATTGCACAAAAAAGTTGTAAGAACTCAAAGATATGAGGTCTCAGATGTTAGAAAAAAAAAACAGCCAAAGGGCTTTAACATAGAGAAACATGCATATGCATGACTAAATATTCTCAGAAGCAGCAATGTGCTACTGGGAGCTAGCTGGAGATTGGCAGCTACACACATATGCCCCTTGCTACCTTTACTGGTGTAAAACACATTGTTATATGCAATGTGCTGTAATTCATTATATCATTTTATATTTTTACTTTTAAAATAATAAAATAAAAAAAAGTAGAAAAATAGTAACTTTACTGTTCCATCCTATATGCTTGATCTACAGCTTTCTGACAATGTTTGTGAGCTTCACTATTTTTATGAACTACATCTACACATGTAGGGTCCTAATCTTCCTGAAGGCTCATCTGGATTGTGGTTTAGTGGTTTAATCTCTATTTTCTGTAACTAAGGTCTAGTGGAGTCTTGCAGTTAAAACTTAGCTCAGTGCCACGAGTGCATACTGAGGTACACTCAGGAGCGTGCACGGGACTAGACATAGTACACACGTTGGAAACACATCTGCCATATGTTGCTTAGCAAAGAAAAACAAGATAAATGGCTTCATTTGTCAACAGAAGTAACATTCAATATTAGCTTTAAAAATGTACATTTCATTTCAGTGTTTCTTATAAGGTGTTTGTGATGTGTAGAGGAAATTGTAATTGTTTTATGAGCAATTATAGTGCTATCTCTTTAGCTGGCTTCCCATAACTGTACATTATACTATTATACCAAAAAGCATACCGGTAAAAATCCCCAAATCCAGAATTTCAAAATCCAAACTTATTTTGAAAGCCAATCTTTTTAATTAATATATATATTTTTTTAAAATAGAATGATGGAAATTTACCATTTATCCTGCCGGTAAGTCACAATCTTCTATGCCTGTGTCTTTGGTTTGTTTTTTTATTTTTTACATGTGTTCAAGATGGTGGCGGCCAGTATAAAGATGCAAAGTGTTTCCCACTGGCTTCTGTAATGGGTTAAAATAAGAGAACAACTTTAAAGTGAGCTGCAGGTACAGAAGAAAAACAATAGCATTTTATAAGTACTAACCATACTGCTGTACCCAGCAGTTTAATGTCCCTTTAAGCACGGGGAGCGTACTGTCAACAGTGTGAGGTAATTCATATTAATAAAGGACTTCCTTTGGCTTCCTAAAGAAACTTTGCTGGAATATGATGATTATCACCTTCAAGGAATTCTAGATATTTTTGTTAAACTGGGATGTTTCCCTGATCTTTTGAATATAGTAAGATTTCTACTGATGCTGTGGCATTATACACTTCCACTAATCATTCTGATCTAGTGGGTAATATGTATTATATATTAGAGTGTTTCTTGTCCATATTTACTGATAAATTTTTTTCACAATTATTTTTAATTTAATGGTAATGATTGCATTTAAAAAACAATTTAAATGTTGTGCAATAAGAATTTCTTTAACTGCTGCTATCCCAGGGATCAACCCCCTCTACAATCTTGTCCAATCTTTTTGAGCATGTTGTCAGCAGCTGATATGCACTTTTCAAATTCCAAGCAATCACTGTTCATTGTTTTTTCTGTACCATAAACACATAATGGGATCACTAATAAAAGGCCCTATAAATATCATGGGACAGTCCTATTTGAAGTGATCACAATCAAATTTCTCAATACTTTTAACACATTTTCAGGAACATTTTTCATTTATCGAATTCAACAGCTAAAAGGACTTGATGCAATGCCGACTGCAAGTAACATTTTGAAATTAAACAGTTATTTTAAAGGGACACTGAACACAATTTTTTTCTTTTGTAATTCAGAAAGAGCATGCAATTTTAAGCAACTTTCTAATTTACTTCTATTATCAATTTTTCTTCGTTCTCTTGCTATCATTATTTGGTTTTAGTACTCTGGACAGCACTTTTTTATTGGTGGATGAATTTATCCACCAATCAGCAAGGACAACCCAGGTTGTTCACCAAAAATGGGCCGGCATCTAAACTTACATTTTTGCATTTCAAATAAAGATACCAAGAGAATGAAGAAAATTTGATAAGAGTAAATTAGAAAGTTGCTTAAAATTTCATGCTCAAGGTTCCGGTGGAGGAGGAGCAAAGTATGTGCTGCTGCTGCTGCTTAGCTCGAGGCTCCAGTCCCATAGCTTGTTGGCGGTGAATGCTCGCGCCTTACCCCACCTTTGAGGGTACTCTTGTGGACAGATTATAACACCAACTCGGGAACCACTAACAGTGAAAATACATCTCACTGTTTTGGCACACAAACCATCTGGAGGGACCTGAAACTTAACCCAACTATTATAAAAGCTGATCCAAGGAATTTAAAGGACTCTTATACCTATTGGTTATCCCCACTCCCCTCCTAGGATATAAGGAAAAGAACAGAAGCGATATAAAATATCTCTTCAAACCCACCTCCCTCAACTACAACTTAACGAGGATACATATAATCTACCTGTTTGCTTTCCCCTTTTCCTTTTTTTTTTCTCCTCTGCTTGTCTATTTTTTCTCTCCTAGCTGCCGCCGCACCTGTTGATATCCCAGCTACAAACACCTGAAACGCTTGTGCTTGTTCCTCAACACTTACCTCCCCTCCTCCCCCACCGTCGCTGTGAGGGAGGAGGTAAACCTAATGTAACAGGATCGCACACAATCGGCTACTCAGTTTACCTGCCTACCTTTCCTCTTGGTCATTCCTGCATCCACTGTGCCGGCCTCTACGCGAACGCTGGGCTGTCTGTTTGCCCGGGCTGCTCCCGGCTCCGCTGGCTTACTCGGGATCGTCCGGCCTCTCAGTGTCATTGATCCCTCCTCCCCCACCGGTGCTGCGTGGGAGGAGGTGAACTTGCAACAGTTGGGCACAGCTTGTCTCCCAGTGCCGCTGCCGGAATCTTTTGGCTGCTGAGTCGGTCGCGGTCCTGGCCCCAGTGTGAGCACTGTGGTGCGCTCTTCTGAATTTGCAGCCGCACTCCTAGCCTGCTTCGGACCCGGTTGCCTCTTGGTGAATGCTCTGCCTCCCCCCCCCACCGGTGCTGCGTGGGAGGAGGCGAGCCCTTGATCCGGACGCGGGAGAGATTTGGAGGTGCGTTCCTGGTATCGTACCTGCTCTCCCTGAAGACAAAGGTTTAAGCTTTTTCACCTTTAAAATCCTTCATTTGCACAAGAGAAGAGAAAAGCGTATCCAAGATAAGACACAGGAGCAGGCATTGGGAAAGTTGACTTGCTTTTTTCTTAGGTAAGCCTATATCATAACAAGCATCTTTCCAGCGGACTCCCACATATCACAGGTTGGCGGCACTAGAAGAGGTAAGCTCTGTAACTCTTTTTGCCACTATTACTTGAACTAAGGGTAAAGCTAAAAGACACTACAAATAAGCAGGCTGTGAAAAACACATCAAGATGGGGCAAGACATACTACAAAAGATTAAAAACTATATTTAAAGCGGCATAGAGAAGAGGAAGGGTAAAGGAAAGAAATCAAATACAATCTAAAGAAACTTTTCTTTTGGTGTGATACACAGAATTCTATGCTATTGATACAGAGCCAAAGCATACAAGTAAAATAAAAGAAAACGCAGAAGAGAGGGCCAGAAAAGGAGAGGAAAGAGAAAACACTGAATCAAGCCACATCATATTAAGGGACTATAAAGTTACCTGGTTAAATAATCTACAATCCTTCTATACACAGAGTACATAAGTTAATTTATCTTAAGATAATAGGAGTTACTAAGAAAGTCCTAAATTAAATCTTATAATAGATAGCTATTTACTCTCGTATTAAAAAATGTCTAGAAAATCTTGCTGAGATCAAGAAAGTGCAACTGTCTACCCTGTGTAGTTTTGTATATTAGAAGGGAAAGTGCTCTCCAAAAGGAAACTCTGTAAAACTATTGGGTTTATTTTAATTTTTTTGCTATATTTGTGTTCTTCTGATGTTCTTTTCTTAGATGGCTAATTAAACCTTACTAGGAGGTTTCCTACTTAAAGACTGCATAATGATATATGTGTACCTAATTCTTGAAACACTGTGGGAAATGCGCATGCTGCAGAAACTAAAATAGTAAAACTCTATCTAATAAAGAGCAGCATTATATCCAACTGATTCACCCTTAAAAGGAATTAAGGGGAAACAGGAAGCAACAAACCTCTTAGGGTGCAAATTTGTAATCTGGAAGTGTAGGGAATACCATCTGCATACTTAATATAATCGAGAGAAAGATTAGAATTGAACCACCCTAATAATAACTGAGACAAGAAGCCAATATAGAGAGATACAGAATTATAAGTGGTTGGTCTAAGCTGTCTCTATTCTCCAACTTTTTAAACTAGACAATTATAACCTAAATAGGTAAACACATATCTGGTAGTTTAGCCCATAAAATAGTAACTTCAAAACATAAACTGATATTTTGGAATATATCAAAGCACCTTGCTGTGGAGTATATTAGCATAACTTTGATTAGAACTTGCCATACGCTGGTCTCACACTTTCACTTTAGCACAGAAGTAACCCCATCACCAAATACCTTATAAACTCACTCTCCCTCCTCCACCCCCCCCTTTTCTCTTTTCTTTTTCCTTCCTTTTCATCCCTTTCCCTCCCCCCCACGTAAACACCCCCCACCCCCACACACTTTCTTGCTCACTTTTCCTTCTTAAAGACTGTTGTGCACTATCACTGACTATCACTGTTTATGGATAAATTTATCACATCACCCTCCTTCACACCTAAATACAATCCAGGTATGGCAGCTAAACAAAGGGAACGAAAAAACAAAACCCTTACAGATAGCCCAGCAGAAGCTCAG